>NW_001820829.1:814612-937699 GCF_000146945.2 Sclerotinia sclerotiorum 1980 UF-70
TTCCTATGTTTTTCCTCCTCCAAACTCTGTCTCATAACATATTGCAAAACGATTTCCTCTTCTGTCATTCCTGTCGCCCCAGTAGCCCCGCTAGCTCCAGTATTCTTTTCTTTTTCTTTTTCTTTCCCTTTAGATACGGATTTCTCATGATCTTCTATTGACTCCCTTAGAGCTCTCTTGAAATCTTCATCTTCTTCGCTCTCTTCATTGCGCATCTCTATGAATTCACTTCTTTCCCTATCATTGTCTGCACCTACACCCACACCAGCACCCACACCCACACCACCACCATCCTCCCTCACACCACCAATCCTATACTCCCTCAAACTCTCCTGGATCGCCCTCGCAAGCTGTACCTCATGTTCCCTATCTTCCTCCCTCCTCCCACCACTCCCCTCCTGCTCCTGACTAGCCAAAACACTAGCCCTAATCGCCCGATCCATAACCTCCTGATCGCTCAACCCTGCACTCTGACCACCCTGAAGTTCCGCCACACTTGCTCGAATAGCCCGCTCAATCATAAGGTCTTCTTCTATGTTACCACGCGAAGTAGCCGCTACTGATGCTTGAATTGCTTCTTCGAAATCTGGATGTGTGTTCCCGCTGGCATGATTAGTAGGAGGATCAATGTTAATAACTGTTGAATCCTGGACCTCCTGAGACGAATCATTATAAGGTGTTGATCTTCGGCAAAGTCCTGATTGGTGACGCGTATATAGGTTATTGCCACCTTTCTTATTTTCCTCATCACGCTTGGCTTTTCGTTCCTCATGAAGCTTTTTTCTTTCATCAAAAGTGAGATGTCTTGTTTGGAAGAAGCCTCGTGGTGAAAGGTGTCCAGTCTCCTGACCAGCAGGACCTTTATCATGAACTCTCTGCCTAGCATTTTGATATTCCCCCTTGTGTTCATTCCAACGCTTGATTATGTCTAGACGTTCTTCTATACTGCATTCCTGGGCGTCTTCAAACCCTTGAGCTGTTCTGGCTGCGATGATATAATTAAGTGCGCTTGAACCGAAAAGTTTCCGTACTTCTTTATGAATACCCATAAATGTGTAACCAGGAAGTCCCCATATAGCTTAAAGATGTTAGAAATGCATGGAGAATATTGATAGAATCAAACTTACCAGCTCCCGGTTTGAGAACTACCCCAGCAATACCTTTTCCTATGCCTTTGATCAATCCAGCAGCCCCTTCCTTCTCTGCACCACGTAAAGGCTGTGTAACCAGACCAGTAATTCCATCAAACATTCCATAACCAAATTCCTTTCCAGCCGCCTTTAATCCACTCTGAAAATCGGTTACCTTTTCTTGAGGCCTAACCGTATCATCACCATATAATTTAGGTGCGTTGTGAAATCCTCGTGCCAAACCTAGTGTGAAATCCATAGGTGACTTCAAGCCCGCACCCACAATACGCGAAATACCCTTCCCGGCTCCTATAGCATTTTCAATAGTCAACTTAGAAGGATCAAATTCCTTAGGAGTTTCGCTGCCTGAATTATGGCGACTATGACAAGATTCCATGCCACCCCGCAGTACTTGCCGCATCGAATTTGTATGCTTGACAACAGGGCTCGTTGTATGTGACATGGAGCTCTGAGTAGTAGTTGGTGTTAAAGGAGTAGGTATATCATCCAAAGACCGTTGAGTGCTCTCATAAGAAGTTTTTGCTGATGATTCCGATGCTTGCAGCAGACTAGCGTCTACTGATCTGAGCGATTTTTCATCTAACAGCATATGATCTTGAGATCGATTCTGCACCGAAGATTTCGGTGTAGCAGAAGCAGAGTTTGAGGATGCTTTGGCAGCAGCATGAGCATCCTTTTCCCTCTTCACCTTCCTGAAAATTTCTATAGGAAAATCTGCTACACCCATACTGAGACTCGCAATAGTCCCTAGAAGTGCAGTTGCTCCTCCAGATATTGGATCCCATGGACCATCATCAGTCTCATATTCTTTTGAACGATATCTAATTTATTAGCCGCAGGTTCGATGATAAGATATGAGAAACAACTTACAATTTCAAATCTGCAAAGCTGATGAGATTCTCACTAGCAAGAACATTCGCCGCCAAAGCACTAAGTTTAGTCTGAGTACGCTTCACTCTCCAGACTGCCACTCTATGTGGTGCCAGCGAACATCTCAAATTGTCAACATCTAGATGATCATGAAAGCTTTTCCCACCCTCTTCAGTGCCTTTTTCCTCCTTGATTCTAGCTCCTAGCTCTTGTGCCTTCGCCAAAGTTTCAGGTTTGAGAGCATCAGTAATAGCTGCGGCAAGTTTATCAGCAGTAAGTTGTTTATAAGGAATTGGTAATGGACCAGCTCCAGCTCTAGCGGTCATGGCTCCCCAGAACGGTTGATCGCCGAAAAATGGTACGACCACAGTAGGCTTTCCTGTAGCGATACCAGCAGCAGTGGTTCCAGCACCGCCATGATGGACCACGCAAGATACGTGTTGGAAAAGCCAATCGTGTGGAACATTACCCAACATGAAAATCCCCTCAGGTACATCAAGTGCATCGCCACCAAGACCTCCCCATCCTTTGGAAACTAAAGCTCGGACACCAGTTTTCTTGACTGCTTCAAATATGAGACTAGTCATCGCATTAGGATCCTCAACGACAATAGATCCAAATCCAATATAAACAGGTGGTGGACCATCAGCGAGAAAAGCTGCTAAATCAGGTTCAGGGGTATATGAGGACGCTAAAGAAAGGAAATAAAATCCAGATATCGAGATATGCTTTCCCCAATCTTTTGGTTTTGGGATGAGTGCTGGTGACCAGCAATAAGTATATGGAACACGAAGGCGACTTAACATTCCAGGTGCCCAAATTAGACTAATGGGGTCAAGGCCAAGAGCCCTTTCTCTGAATCGATTAATTACATCCCCAAGTCCTTGCCAAGTCATCATTTCGACAAGTGCATAAGAAATGAAGTTAGTCATATTCACGTCCGCATTAGACGATTGAATATTTGCCAATGGATGAGGAAAAGACTGAGTGGGCGACCATGGCATCCTGTGTGAAAGTAAGCAAAGTAATACTATATTGATTCATAAAAACATACGTGAACATCATATGTAATGGTATACCCAATTTTTCCGCAATATGTACATGAGCAAAACTTGGAGGGTTAGCGATAATCGCATCCGCAACGAACGGCTTATCCGATGGATTAGTATCCATATTGATACCAGATCCGAGACCCAGAGATGATGGCGATCCAGATGTAATAGGAGCCGAACCTAAACCATCTCCAGCTTCGATACACGATCTCCAACAACCTAGGACAATTTCTTCCATACCCTTTCTTCTTTTACCAACATCACCGCTTTTCAACGAATCAATACCAGGCATCAGACCTGGGTTCTTTACCATGAACGCCATCAGTTCAGAGGGATCGCCACCAATGCTAAAAAATTCCAATCCATTTTCCTCGACAAACCCTTTGAACGTTGGATGTGTTGCTAGACGCACACGATGTCCATATGTAGATTTTAAAGTTTTGCCCAAAGCAACGAATGGCTGTACATCTCCCCGAGAGCCAACGACGTGTATAACCACATTTAGTTTTGGTGGTGGAGTCTGACCAGGCAATCCTCCCAGTGCAAGTGGTATATATCCTGGGGGTAGTGGAATCGCATCTTCCTGTGCATTAATAGAGAGCTGGTTTCGTAGGGCAGGAATAAGGAGGTCAGACAATTTGCGAGTTTTCTGATTGATATTTATATTGATTCGACCATCGTCCGAGACCTTGGCCCGGGTGTCAAATCCATCTTGACTGAGCTCTAGTTCGTTATGCTTGTTTCCATATGCGGGGGGAGGTTCTGTAGAGTCATAATGAGACTCAGCATTTGGGACATCTAAATGTAAAGGATGATGGGTACTGATTGAGGAGGCAATTAGTAGATATTCAGATTCGAAGGAAGAATATGTACGAACGACGATGTAGGAAGATTATCCACAGAAGGCCTCGCTGTCTCCTCCTGATGCCTAGAATGTCTTCTCTCATGTTGTGATAGGTCTTCATCCTCGATATTGCCATAAATGGCAGCTTCAGCTTGTGCGATTAGAGCAGAAGGTACAGTTTCACCTGTAGGCTTGTTCGATTCGGACGTCATATCGATATACTTCTACGCTGATGCAGTGAAGTGTATGGACTGCGGGGTGAGCGTCCCAGATTGATACTCCACAGCTTTCAACGAAGAGCTAAATATGTGTCGATAACAGATGTAAGGAAGCATGTGAATAGTTTCAGAATGCTTTCTTGCTGTATGTGATTACTTTGGAGCATTCTAGACGAGGCTACGAGATACCCCGCGGAGGCGCAGGGAGTAGCGATGACGATGGAGGTGGAGGTTTGGACGCAAGGAACCCCATAATATGTCTGAATTGGTCACACAATGCATAGATAAGAAATAGAAGAAATGGGTTGATATTCTTCAGTCTTGATAAAACTTCCCTTTCCATTTCCATTTTCCCACTTTCTCATCTTTCACGAACCCTCAAATCAACTTTCTCTAGCAGCTTTACCTACCTATAAACATCTCCATATCATAAATAAACCCTAATACTCTATCTATACGTAGAACCTACCAAGCCCGCAGCCATCAACGATATCCGTCAATATTCCGCTCAATGAAGCTCATACGCTGCCCTGAAAAGTAAATGGATCCTTGTGGGCTGGGGTTCTACAATCACTAATGAAATTGTACGTAGAGAACTCTTTGAGGCGAAGCATGGAGCTAAGTTGGAAATCAAGATGTGGCTGTTCGACGCTGCTGTGGCGGTGTTTTCCAAAATATCTTGATCAATATCTGGAATCACACAATGCTACATAGGGGAACTCAATATTTGACAATCACTGCCATATATAGAATATTGCACTATATTAAATTACGCTTTTAAATATGAAATATAGAAGCAAACTGAGATAATTGCGTTAAATCTCCTTCATTAAACCATAACTACGCCATATCCACCATCAAGAACATCACAAGCTGGCAGTAGAGCCCGAAAGTAAATGCCCATCAATTCTTTTGATCCCTTGAAGACTGCTTATAATACAAAGCACCGTAAATGCTCCCCTTTACTTCACTAAACATAAAACTTCCTAAGCATCATTTTTGACGCTTCCCCACAGCAAAGTCCATCGATCGCGCCCCTACGTTCTCTGCTCCAACGTTTTAAAGACCAAATTTAAGAAGAGAATTTGCGAGTGACCTTTGCGATAACTGAATATGATTGTTAGTAAGAAATCATAACTGGGAGCAGATTTGGGAATATCTTACTGTGAAGGGCAACAACGCTGAAGATGAAGACAAGAGAGAGAACCAAAACAACGACGGGGTCGACCTTTAATCCTGGGGATTCGTCGGTGTAAAGTCCTATTTTGATGTCAGTATGATTGTCAAACAGAAAATTATTACCACCATCATAATCTACAATCCTAAATCGCAGAACCACAACCCTACCCGTGCACCTGAGTAAAAGTCTCTCGCACAAGTGCTGGAAGAATTTTGACCACGGCTTGAGACTCTCTGCAGTGGCTTGTAATCCCAATGTTGAGATCAATTGGATCTGATGAACGAGAGAAGTATCGGAAGGCCCCGAACATACGCCACGCTTGAAGCTACAAATTATACTCCTCTCTAAAAGCATAACTATAACTCCAAACAAGACACCTTTTCCCTATCCCCTCACCCACATCTCCACCCACAGCCCATATTACACACTCTCCTCTTCTCTCGCTCCTCATTCCCACCTACGCATTATCATCCTCTATTCCCGTCTCTTATCTCCCATCTCGCATGTTCTCCATTCCAAAACCAAAAAATAAAACAATCACTCACTCAACATAGTACTCGAGCTACCACCCGCACCCGCCGCCCTCGTACTACTCGGCCTAGCATTTGCCACCTTATCCTTCTGATCTGCCGCCGCCCGTCTTCTAATCGCCGTCTTTGGGCCACCAGGAGGTGTTGGGCTAGAAGGTCTACCCGAGGCTGTTGCTACCGGGCTGTTGGCTGGGGATGCCGATCTTGGGGATGACTAGTTTGCGTAATTGTTAGTAGCTGTAGCTGTAGCTGTAGTAACGTATTGGTTCATGACGCGGTATTTTGAGATAGATAGGAATAAGGAAGGGAAGTTTTGCGGTATTGTGGGATAGTATAGTTATGATGCAAAAGAACTCAGCATAGAAGGACATACCATTATGAAGAAGAAAGTAGTGTAATTGATCTACAGGCGACTCTGAATAATTCAAAGGAGAGTTATGAAGTTTGAAATATCGAATTGAGTTAAGATGTAGAAGTAGAAAGTCGCAATGATAAGGTAGACCTGGCCTTTGGTGTGCTGGTCCAAAATTGTCAAAGGACAGATCCTAAAAGGAGCCCATGCTTAGTGCACCAAAAGGACGCTAAAAGAACTCCAGACCTGACTTTAGCCCCATCTCACTGGTAGGACAGACAATTTATTTTACTTCAACCCATTTTTTTCCATCCATTTATTAACCTCGAGAGAATGCAACTTTTTATTCACTTCACAACTAATAAATCATTGGGATCACCAGTGGATGCCTCAGAAATGCATCATAGTATTATTATTAAGTTTTTATTTACCCAGTAATTATTTACAAGAAAGGTGTAATTGGAGTGTAAGTAAAGTAAAGGTCGTATGGAATCGTTTCATTTTTGGTATTTGTTGATGAGTGCTATCTCCAAAGCATTCACAGAAGGTGGATAGTGTGTTTGATACATGAAGAGTCTGCGCCATGCGCAAAGCCCCGAGAAGTTTTTGATAAAGTAAAAGAGAAAAGAAAAAGGTGGACAAATGAAAAATGTCGGATATGCGTCTGCCCAAAGTGCCTCAGATCTTGCTGGGCAGGAAAAGAAATGTGACAGGCGGATCTGTCGTTGTAAGTTGTGCATGATTTGATGCTCGCTGGTCGCTGCTCCGCCCAGTTAATGTGATTTCCCCCATATCCCAAATCGTGGAAATTTTGACCCATCATCGTGACTTGGTCTCTCACCTTCTAACAACTTCCCCTCATCTCCCCCACTGCCATACCTTCCTGCACCAAGGCTGAGCCAGCACGCTGGCCCATTATATAGATTAAACAGTACATTCTACAACGAAACCAAAGGTATCTATCAACCGAACGCCTTTCGCTATGATATCAAGCGAATTGCATGAAGATTTTGCACCTTTTAGAGCGCAACATCAAGAACTAAACTGACATCTCGGACCTGCGAGCCGGCCAAGTCTTCGAGGACCGGGATTAGATCTAAAAGCTCATTGTCGTGAGCATCTGAGAACCAACTGCTGATAGGGACAGCATGTTGCGGGTGGAAGATATAAGATGTTGGAGAATTGTCAATGATAATGGTTTCTCTCAAATCGCGGCCAACTTGAGAAAGATCCTTGACGTAATTCCCTTGATGATTGTAACAACTTTCACGGAACAATCTATGATGGACGACGTGATGAATGTCAAGTTGGTCGAGAAGTGGATCACCATACTGTTAAATCTATTAGTAAAGATTCGCGAATATGAATAGTGTGCCGTCTATGCATACCTTAGAAACAGAAGCTGTGAAGACAACCACCTCGTAGAGCTCTCCGACACGTTTCATGAATTGATCAACACCGGGTCGCTTGATCACATACACATTATGGAATTGCCCTTCAATCTCCACAGGGATGGTGAAATCTGCTTGATGTAAGATCTAATAATCACAATGGTTAGCTTTCGAATATTGTTTACACGTGGCTGGGTGCTCACCTTAAAACTGCTATGTACCAAAGTCTCATCGAGATCAAGGACCAGACATTTTTTCCCTTTGAACCTTGGTGCAATTGGTGGTAAAAGCCATTGTTGCTTTTGCTCCAATGAATCCAACTCGATAACCTCTTCAGATGTTGGAATTTGAGGTACTGGTGGCGGAGGTGGAATAGTTTGCTGGCCAGTCATTGGCTCATCCTTTGGAATTGGTAATGGGGCCTCTTCAATTTCTGTAGTGCCTGGATCCAAGTTTGCCATCTTCTCGTCCCCTCCATCCTGTTGTCCCAGATCACCATCACCCGGGGAAACTATTCCTACTGCTGTTCCAGATTGCGCTGGAGCATCAATAGACACCGTTGGCTTTGTCATCTCAGGTTGTGTAGGTTCGGCTTCTACGACTGTGGGCAAATCTGGTAAAGGCTGGTCGCGTGCGTTCCCAATTGGACGGCTCTGTTCTTCGATTGCATTCGACGAAGAGGCGATGACTTCCGCGGTTCCCTGAGGGCTGATCGTATCATGCTTCTCATCTCCAGCTTCGACTTGCGGCACCTGTTGTTGTGGTTGCTGCACAGTTTCCTTCTCAACTAGTGGTACTGCGGGAGCACTATTTTGTTGTCCCATTTTGCTCGAGTCGGGTTGCTTAGCGGTAGTAGGACGACTCAAATTGAATTTGGATACTTTATTGGCTGGAACAGGTCCATCCAAAGAATTGGCGTGGTCCGGAGTACCGCAGCAGAGAAGTGAAAGAAAGCTCTTCTTCTTCTTTGGCTGACGAACTAAGGGTGCGTCGGGGACTGCAGGCTGCGAAGGACCTGAAGCGCCCGTAGGATGACCAGGTGATTTTATCGACATTTTGCTGCTTGCTGCACTCCCATTCCGCCTTCGCCCAAGAAAACTGCCCTTCGATTCCTTAGATCGCCCACCTATGCTCCCTCTTCCTTCACCCGCAGTCGCTCCGCTTAGACCTGTAGAAGTTGGCGAAGGTTGTATTTTGTTGGAAGATGATCTCGATGGAACTTTGAGCAGGTCGCTGTTCTTCTTGGAGGTTTCAGTCAATGCTTCGCCAGTTCTCCCTTGGTCCTTATCGATGTTTGTGGTTGAATTAAAAGCGTTGTCGGTATCTTCTGTCAAGGTATTTTGAGTTGTTGAGTGTTGTGTAGATGAGCTGGGTGGTTGGGAATCTGCGGTGACTAGAATTATTTGTTAGCAACGTATACTGGCATTACAGTAATCAGCGCATCTGAAGTCGGAACAATAAAAAAGTAGAGTTTGTGGGACAGAGAAGGTACATACAGTTGGAAGTGTCGAGCGCGGGTGGTTTAACTCCTTTCGTTCCTTCCAATGAAGTCGAGCGGCTAGGATCTTGCTCAGTCGGCTGAGCTACCTCATTACTCATAGAGGGCAATCTGGAATTTTATTAAGAGGCAACAATATTATCGAAAGACCAAATCAATGTTTACAAAGATCTATCGAAAGTAAGGACCTTTATCTTCGAAAGGCGTCGGATGATTCAGTTGATATCCCTAAACGCTATTTAATTAGTCTCTTTAGTCTCCTATCTAAGACTCTAAGGATCTTGAGGTTATCGCGCGATAAAAAAAACCCAAATGCGATGGTGGTTTTATAAGTATGAAAGTGAGGCGAGCATTGGGCGCAGTCGATTTTTGAGAATAGTTGGATTAAATTGAAGATATATGGGATGAAACTTACAATCAACAAATCTCGACGCTCCTGAAGGGGAGAAATTGAATGAACGACTTTTGGATGAGATTGGGCGAGATGAATGTCGATAATAGGATGGGACATTCAGGACCTTTAATTAGCGAGATTGGACTGCGCTAAGAAGCTTCAGCAGCTATAATAAATCAAATAAAATCAAGTCACTTTTTTTTTTTTACTTCACACTTCACTTCTTTTGTACCAGTGCTTGATAGAAAGGTAATGAAGGTAATCCGTTCTGGTGATGGTAGATCTAGAAAGAAGAGATGATTGAGATGATGAGATGATGATGCAGCGGATGACAGGCCCGAGAGTATTAGTTTTCTCAGTGAAATCAAACTCTTGCACTGGTATCCTTTTGGTATGCTTTTGTATGCTTTTGTATGCTTTCTGTATCCTTTCGGTGTCTAGAAATACAAGTAAATGGATGGGGGACCGGTAACGCTCTTTTGCCGTCTTATAAGATATAACCTGATAGCATTGGTAATGATCGTGGCAATTATTTTCGTAATTGAAAGGCTGTGGTATGGGACCTATGTATGGTGTGTGGTTTAGGTGCACCAATATGTATGTATATGTACTGTATAGGTCGGGAGGTGGAGAAACTGATGATGAGCGGAAAAGGAAGGATGGTTTGAATATCTTCCTCTAATCCGAAAGAATACCGGGAGTAAGGTATTTTACTGGTGATGATGGTAGTTGATAAAAATAAAATAAAAAATAGAAACAAAAATACAACAATACAACAATAAAAAAGAAGACCTGACCGTGGCTGTGATGAAGAGAGTACGGAGTAAAGATGGAGTTTTATCAGTGTGATACCAAATCAACCCAAGATGTACGAAAATAACGGTCTGGTAACGAGGGAGGTGATGGGGGGATAGGTAACGAAGCCAAATCTCATGGGAGTAAAATTAAGAAGCTGTTGATTCGATGGAAGCTTAAATCTTGGAACCTGCAGAAAGGGAAAAGATTGGGAGGGTCCATTCCCAATTCTACCAATTCTATATGAGGTAACTCACACAACAGGGCAATTGGCTCAAAATCCACGACCGGCATGATGCTATGGAGAATATGAAAATTATATGCTTACCCGTACCCAGGTATAAATTTATACTTTTCCGTGAGGCTTTCCAATCAAACCACTCACTGTCCCTACCTGGGTATCTTGAACTCGGATAACGCCTCAAAAGTAGCATGCATCCCAAGCATTCAAGCATTGCATTCATACATTGTTACTTACCTACTCCTCTACCTACTAGAAGGTTATCGAGGTTGAGGTGGTGCGTTCTATCGATAGTATAATCCATATATATCCCTCCCTCTGTCTTACTGTGTAACAATGCCATGGCCCTCTTACTTTCCACTTCCATTATTCTTTGATGTACGGTGGCTTTGTACAGCACCTACCTACCTGTTTACCTACCAACCTATCCATCTAGCTTAGTAAATGAGCACAACCTCCTCTGAATCAAGTTCTGGACCCCCCAAATTCAAAGTCTAATCATCCGTCCGGGACTTGGCTACTACTCTGTAACTTCATCAAAATGGATCATTTCAATCATAATCTTACCAGGGCCAAAATAAAATTAGGCGCCAAATTTTACCGCCCACAGACTAACCTATCAAACACGGGAACTCCCTTTTGTGAAGAATCCGTAATCAGACTAATAATTGGTCGGATGATTCCATTCGATGCTAATAGGTGCTAGTATAGGTACGATCTAGGTAGGCAAATAGGTAGCTAGCTTAGGTTACTAACTAGCAACTACTAAATACGGAGTAGCAGGTGTTTTAGTGTCATTACATAAACTTTGATCATCAATTGATCCCTCAACTTTTACAAAACTCGAGATCTTACATTACTATTACCACTTGCATACTTTAGATTTATTAATCCCCGAGGTCCTTGTCTAAACGAACAACGTACCAATATCCTTATGAGTATCTCATTTCCATTCAACATTGCGATCCTCAATGACTTCCGATATGGTCACAGAAAATCAAGGATTTTTCCCTCTTTGGAGGAATTGTCTTCATGTACCTTTTGCAGACAATCAGTCATGTTATCAATACTTACAGATGCCGTGCCTCGATCAAAGACACTGTAGCTCCTCTTTTATGATGCTAATGCGGATATCTCGTTGCACGTAGCCTGGACAGCCTGTGGTAACTTGTAAGCTCGTAGAAAAGTGCCCACCCCGAAGTTGTAGCCTATGTAGGTAGGAGCTATTAGACTCGGACATATATCCTAAACCGAAGCCTGGAAGAGCAAATGTTCCAAAGATGGTCGTAACCATGATACTTAAACAGGTCGGGTATGTCTATCCATGATGCCGACATTACTTCACGGACACAAGATTTCGTACTCTTCGTGGTCTTATGAAGAATGATCCTCGACTTTGCTAGGGACTCACTCCACTTCAGCGGTTATGCTATGACCTATCAACCCGGCCTAGCACTATGAAGCTTGAAGCTATCACCAAACCAGGATTTAACCTTTTTATGCCCAGGTGATATCCAGTTTAACTATCATTTTCCGCTGTCCAAGTTTCTCTTCCTTCCCTCTCCAACTTCAGTTCTCTCCAAGTCCAGTTGTTCTTCTGCCTATCACCAATCATCAAATCATAGCATTGATGATGGTCTCTTCGGGACCTGACTGGATCACCAGATGGAGATGTCCGGAGGGGATGGCTCTCCAGTCAGGGCCAGTCCAGGTTTTCTTCCCGTTCGCCCTATAATATTGGTGTAATATTAATAAATATCAGCCCAAGTACAGTACTTAGTAGACATCTTATCATAACAACCATTATCGATAGCAGTAAATGGTATCGCTCGACGCTTGGAGGCAGTGAGTATATTACTTATCAAAGTGCTATTTTGGTAAACAAGCATTATGGTGTAGTATTTGGGACATTTTTATTCGATTTAATCTATATTCTGAAATGTTCTAAATTTTCTTTTTTTCCCTTTTCCTTTTCCCTTTTTTTCTTTTCAAAACGATTGCGGGGAAGCGAGCTTGGAATTGCGGGTTTGTCCCTGCAGGTTCCAGCAGCCTCGGTTTACTTTCCTCTCCATTCACATGTCAACAATCGCAGCATTCATGATCATCGATCAGATCTCTAACCTGAGTATTAGCCATATGGATACATCATAATATTATCAGAACACACCATATAGCCATTCTTACTATCATCTTTGTATTGATATGACATAACAGTAGGTTCGCTGAATGGCCAGCGACTTATTCTCTCGTTGAACCCTTTGGGAATGCAACACCTTCAACTGCATACCTTACTCCAGCGCGAGAAATGAAGCCTAAGTAGCACCTCACTCGATATCGCTGAGTCTCGACTTCTACCAGAATACAGAAAATGGCTTCGCAGTCGACATTACGGTATTCCGATCCCATCGGCGCGCTCTATCAAAGATACGCGAATCTCATTCGTAGTCGAATCCAGGGAGTCTCGAAAGCAACAAAACTTCTGGCCACATTATTCCTTACCCTTTCTATCATATGCGGAGGTACTTTTGGTCATGGATGGTGGCAGAAACGAGCAGCAGAGAAAGAGCAAGGGAAAAGATTACATCGCCGGAATTCCGGGCTTAAGAATAAAGATGGATCGAGGGTGGTATTCGTACCATATAAAGATACAACTTCCAAAGTCACCATAAATCCTACGAAACCTTTGACTTTTGATGCTCATAGAAGGCTTTTCCTGAATCCACCTCGAGCTTCTGGACTCACGGATGGTCAAACTCCGCAGATTCCACCTCCGCAAACGAAGCCGGGCTTGAATTTGGCCTTTTTACATCAATTCCTGAGTCTTTTGAGTATAATGATACCGAGATGGTCAAGTAAAGAGACTGGTTTACTTGTGAGCCATGGTGTCTTTTTGTTGCTTCGAACATACCTGTCACTGGTTGTGGCACGATTGGATGGTGTGATTGTTCGAGATTTGGTTGCAGGTAATGGAAAAGCCTTCACTTGGGGCATCATAAAGGTAAGAGGCTAGAGTCCAGCATTCTCATATGGAGGATGTTACTGTTTTGTTCTTTTTTGTCTTCACCAACTCGTCTCCTTGCTGCTATTCAACTCAAATGGCTGACTGTTTAAAAGTGGTGTGGCATTGGAGGCTTGGCTTCTTACACGAATGCTATGATTAAATTCCTCCAATCCAAAGTCTCAATCGCTTTCCGTACACGCCTGACAAGATATATTCACGATTTGTACCTTAATGATAACCTCAACTACTACAAACTTTCAAATCTTGATGGTGGCGTTGGGCAAGGCGCGGATCAATTTATTACACAGGATCTGACTCTCTTCTGTGAATCGGCAGCTAGTCTATACTCATCGTTAGGTAAACCTTTCGTTGATCTATGTGTTTTCAACTATCAGTTATACCGATCCTTGGGACCATTGGCTTTGACTGGTTTAATGACAAATTACTTTTTGACGGCCTCGATACTTCGACGACTTTCACCACCATTTGGAAAATTGAAGGCCGTTGAAGGACGTAAAGAAGGAGATTTCCGAGGGCTTCATGCTCGCCTCATTGCAAATGCGGAAGAAGTAGCATTCTATGGAGGGGCCGATATGGAGAAGATTTTCTTAGATAAAGAGTTCAAAAGTCTCAAAAAGTGGATGGAAGGGATATACACCCTCAAAATCCGCTACAACATACTTGAAGATTTTGTTCTCAAGTACAGTTGGAGCGCATATGGCTATCTGCTGAGTTCGTTACCAGTATTTCTTCCCGCATGGGGTGGTCTTGGTGGAGTTCAGGAATTGGCCGACATTTCTGTGGTTGGTGGTCGAGAAAAAGGTCGGATGAGGGAGTTCATCACAAACAAAAGACTCATGTTATCATTAGCCGATGCTGGTGGTCGTATGATGTATTCAATCAAGGATCTTTCAGAATTAGCGGGATACACTAGTCGAGTCTATACGCTGATATCAACTCTTCATCGAGTTCATGCAAACGCATACTTTCCTCCTCGAAATGCCCAAGCTGAACTTTATTCTCTATCTGACGTACAAGGAACAATCCAGAAAGGTTTTGACGGTGTACGATTGGAGAATGTACCAGTGGTAGCCCCTTCAGTGTACCCTCATGGCGGAGAAGAGCTGATAGATTCTCTGTCCATGGTCGTTCACTCTGGAGAACATTTACTTGTGAGAACTTGCCCCTTTTCCTCTTCTCGAAATCGGAATTGCTAACAAACTAGATCTCCGGCTCAAACGGTGTAGGTAAAAGCGCCATCTCTCGTATCGTCGCTGGACTTTGGCCCGTCTACCGAGGCCTCGTCTCTCGACCTCGAACAACCGGCACAGATGGGATTATGTTCCTTCCCCAACGTCCATATCTTAGCGTCGGCACTCTACGTGATCAAGTCATTTATCCTGACGGTGAACTCGAAATGCGTTCCAAAGGCCGTCGCGACATCGAACTAAAACATATACTCGAAGAAGCACGTCTAGGCTACCTCCCCGATCGAGAAGGTGGATGGGACACGAGGAAAGAATGGAAAGATGTGCTAAGTGGAGGTGAAAAACAACGTATGGCTATCGCAAGATTACTATACCATGAACCAAGATATGCATTTATAGATGAAGGCACCAGTGCCGTATCAAGCGACGTTGAAGGTTTACTGTATGAAACCTGTAAAGGAAAAGGCATCACATTGATCACGATATCAACAAGAGCAAGTTTGAAGAGATATCATACTTTTAATCTCACACTAGGATTAGGAGATGAGGGTACGGAATGGGAATACGAGAGGATCGGGACGGAGAGGGAAAAAATGGGAGTAGAAAGGGAATTGCAGGAGTTGAGGGAGAGGATGGAGATGGAAAGGGCGTGGGAAGAAAGGATGAAGAAGATTGAGAGTGAATTAGAGGAGGTTTGGGTAGAGGGTGGTGAGAGGTTGGAGGGACCAAAGTATAGTGAGGTGGGGGTTGGAGATGAAGATGGACATGGAGATGAACATGAACATGGTGCTAAGGAGGAGGAAGGGAATGAAGCTGGAACTTTCGAGGTTGAAGTCAAAGACGGTGGGTTAGGGGTAGGGGTAGTAAATCATGAATAAATGAATGGATAAGGATTTACTGCACGAGATAGGATTCAAGATCTCTGTTTTCTGATGGATCATGACATGTAAGAAATACGAAGAATGAGTACTCCGTTAAGAGATGGATATGTGTGTACAAGGGCCACTTTTAGCAATTTATTTACTTTGTTTACCTATTTACCTATTTACTTATGTCACTATACTTTTATCAGAGGCATATATGTGTATAGTGAGTGAGGTGATGCGTAGCAATAGAATGGAAATGTTGAGATATGGTGTTGTGAGCATGGGAGGAGAGGAGGGGAAGGAGGGGTCAACAAAGTGAGTATCATAGATTCTTTGTGAAAGACCTCAGGACTTGCATAAATAGCGTCTCTCAAGCGAAGGGGAATTGGTAATATGTTGTAATGGGGAAGTTTGAATCAATTTGTTAGATTTATTATTAGGATGAACTTTAATTGTAATTGCATTTACGTCGTGCAGATAAATATCCTAGAGAAGTTGGGTAATGACTGGCGCTTTGAAGCATCGAAATACCTTCATAGCAAAGTAAATTTCACAAATACATGAATTCATGAATCGAAAACTGCACAAAAACCATTCATCATGTCAATATTGTTGTTTGCTACTCGTGATCCCATTCATTGAGCTTAAGCTAAAACACCTCTCCGAGATGCATGTAAAAACACCAATATTTGAAACCCCAACCCAGACTTATGCCACGAAACACTTAGTAGAAAGTTGATGGTCTCTTTGAGGCGAAGAGGTTGGCGGTCATAGATTTGGAAACACGATGAGGAAGTGGGAATTTGAGGTCCTTTTCGAGGAGTTGCTTGATGTATGGGCGCTTGACGTCTTCGGTTTTCTCGATCTCAACAACCTTGAGGATCTGTTTACAGAATCAGTAAATGTTGATTCGTTTCGTTAAGAGTAAAATCTAAACTTACATGGATCGACCTGAAACGGGAACGATGTCTAGCAGCCATATCTTGGTACAAAGCCTCAACAGCATCGGTTCTTGACATCTCACGGTACTCCTTGTACATGTTGTGAGTTCCGGAACGAGAATCATATCTGATCCAGATACCGAAGTTCTTGACCTTCATTGGGCGCTTCTCAGAGATCTGCAGAAGTAAAAATTAGAATTTGGGAACTTTTGGATATGTTACTGTGCTATCGCATACCTCGTTCAAGCTGACGATCTCTCCGTTTGCCTTCTTGACCTTTCTCAACTTCATCAAGAAGTACCAGAAACGAGACTTTGCAACAACGGTGTTTGGTGCAAAAATTCTCATGCGGTACAACTTTGGGGCTGGGTTTGCCTCGGATGGCAAATGGCGGCCAATGACCTGGTATTCTCTAAGGCGACCTAAAGGAAGGCAAGTTAGCTTCCAGATCTTCCAAGTCTCAGTCTCGAATCCATGCTGAGTCAACTGATAGGTCCAAAGGTGCAATTCATGGCGGGTATCATAATTTGGTGAGCTGGTAATTGTTGACTTCGTTGTATGTCGAGTCAATTTGGAACAGTCCGAAAATGCCAATCCTTCGTATCATGTAGAGAACAATCTGCATGTGATATTTCAACAAGCTGAATAGTGGTGCCTTAATCTTGGATTTTTCTTCGTGCCATTCGTAAATATTCCCGGCCCACATCTGCAACCAAACATCCATCCAGTTTACTCAATTCTTGTCGCTACAAATACTCAAATCGAACGCAGATTTCTGCCTGGTGCCAAACATTGCATTGCCGAGAGGTTCGCAAAGAAGAAGAGTCGAGGGATGCGCAATTGTCTTATCGATTGTTTCGAGGGTCCAGTCCATCGGATTGAAGAAAGAAATCTGTATCTTACCCATCTGGAGGGAATTAGCTGAGCTCGTTGATTTCTTCACAATAGGGAATAACGTACTGTGAAATTGTGTGGCCGTGGTTGTTGTCGTGATTGTCGCTGCAAATTTTGAAATTGATGGCTTCGCGCTTCTCCCAAATTGAAATTCTCGGTTGAAAATCAAAGCTAAGGGTTTCAATTTCTGGCAGCCCTAGAGATTATGGCCTTGCCGTATTTGGCCTCGCGCTTCAATGAGCACGGGAATTATGGAACAGCGGTGTGTCATTATCATATTTTTGATGATAATTATTGATTTGATCAGTATCAACTTCAAAGAAAGAGATGAATGATGAATGAAATTCATTGAAAGTTGTTTTATATGACAGTACTTCGGCGCCTCATGGATATAGCAATTGTGATAGCATAACAATTCATTTCTCGTTCTACGATTTCCTTTACATAGATTCATGATACCCTAGTCAGCATTTTGAAGATTTTCCGTTTTTCTCCTCTTCACAACAATCAAACTGAAAAGCATCAAACCAGCTTACTGTTTCCTTCCACGACATAGGAAAATTCATAGCTACTTACAAGAGGTGAAAATTCTCGGAAATTGAAGATGGATCCATTTCTGAAAGAGTTCAAGGCTGCATACAATGAAGGGAATGGCTACAATCTATCCATGACCCTTCACCCTGCCGCCCCTGCCTCAAATCCAAACAGACTTAAAGATTTCTACCGAAGTACAAATTTCGAACATGTCAAGAAGGATATTGACTATCGACTCCTTTATGATGATCGATCTCCATTGAATTGTCCAATAGAAGAGGCCAGAGCGTGGTCGGACGTTTGCTGCGCGTTTTGGAAATTTATTGGATTGATGTACAATGCAGAGGTTGCTCCCGAAGACAATTCAAAGGTACGATTTTTAATATTTCCGATGATTGCTGGGCACAACACATGTCACTATTGCTTAATCAAAAGTGCCGGTCAAACACGTGACTGTGTTGCATGCAAAAACTCTTTCCGCATTTACCAGACTTGTCATCTTCATAGCCAAAAAATCAGCTAACAAAAGGTTAGGATGCATGGACGAAGGTATATGAATCATGGAAAGAAGTAACAAACACCCTTCATCGTGGTTACAGTGCCTACGGGTTCGAAGCTTGGACAGTACCTTGCTTATACGTAGCTGGCAAATATTTGCGAATCTTTGCTATCAAGGCTGATGAGGCAACTGGTACCGTGATGAACGCTGCTATGAATTACCAGGATGACTTAAACCCAGAGTCAGAAAAGAATGAAAAACTGGAAGATGCAGCCCGACAACTCAACCGCATATTCACCTTGTGCCTCAGTGACCGAGCATCCCTTGAAGAGTCTAGAAAATGGGCTACTTACAATATAATCAATTTATTGTTCAAGACTTATTTCAAGCTAAACTCTATTGGATTGTCGAGAAACATTCTCAACGCGATTCAGGCATATAGAGGTGATATGCCTAGCCTTGAATCCTTCCCAATGTCTCATCAAGTGACGTTCAAATATTATTGTGGAGTCATATACTTTCTCGAGGAACATTACGAGGAAGTGAGTTCATTCAATCACAACGTCTCATCATGCGGTTTACTAATTTGTTTTAGGCAGAAAAATATCTCACCGAAGCATGGAAACTATGTCACAAGAGTGCTGTTAAAAACAAGGAGTATGTTTACCTCCATATATCAGCATCAAATTCCCACTAACCACAATAACCAGGCTCATTCTTACATATCTAATTCCCTGTCATCTCCTAACAACTCACACTCTTCCTACACCAGCCCTCCTTCAGCCGTACCCCAAACTCCAAAAACTCTTTGCTCCTCTCTCACGTTGCATCAAGAAAGGCGATCTCGCCGGATTTGACGCCGCACTCCTAGCCGGTGAAAATGAATTCGTCAAACGTCGTATTTACCTAACTCTAGAACGTGGCCGCGACATCGCTTTACGCAACCTTCTACGTAAAGTCTTTATCGCAGGTGGTTACGAAGAAGCCAAGGAACCAACCGCTGCACCAGTAAGAAAGACGAGAATTCCAGTTGATGAATTTGCTGCTGCGATTAGTATTGGGAGTAAAGAGACAATGGAAAATGATGAGGTGGAATGTTTACTTGCTAATATGATTTATAAGGTAAATTACATGTTTTATTTCTCATTTGGAGTGAGTCAAAAATGCTAACAGTTACTATTTAGAGCTTGATGAAAGGTTACATAGCACGAGAACGAGGAATCGTGGTATTGAGCAAGGGTGGTGCATTTCCTGGAACAGGCGTATAAATGTTTATTAAAAAAGAGGTAGTACAATGATATTGATTATATTATTTCCATCAAGGTAGTATATTGTGGGTATCATCTTAGTTCGGCGATATTCTCAATAAATACATATACGAGATTGGTACCAAGGACGTTTGCCTCGTAGGCAACATTCATTTCACATGCACTTAGTTCTATTCGGCCCATTTTAGATTCAGTCGCCCACCATTTAAACATTGATTGACTCAGTATTCAGATGATCGATTCATTATTATCTCTCATAGTTCATCTATTCATTTACTTGTATTACAAGTGTATATCGAACAACAAACTAGGTATCCCATTACCAAACTACAAAACAAACTAGAAAACAAATCCTTAATATATTAAGTCAATTTGAATTCCATCCATCGATGCATCCATCCTCATTCTCCTTTCTTCTCACTATTCCCCAACTAATTAACTAGCCAATTTCTTGATTCCTTAGTTTCTTAATATTAACCCCTTACTCCTGTAGTTTCTACAAACTCCCTTCCTTTTTTCATCCACTACTTCATCTATTTCCTCCTTAGCCTACATATTCACCTCTTCCCTATTTCTCCCTTTCCTCCACTTCCCTCATTTTATACTACAACGGAAAAAAGTAAGAAAATATTAAGCTTTTTTACCTACTTACATGGTATAGTATCGTATCGTATAGTATCTGTATTTATATCTATAATCTTCTATTCGATAATTCATTAATTAGATGGGGTTGAGGGAGAGGGAGAGGATGTAAGAAGATGATATGACAATAGGAAATAGCATTATGAGAGGATGAGAATGATGAGAACGAGAGCAAGAATAAATAATAAATATTACATTCCATTCCATTCATCCTAACCTATTCATCCAAAACTATGTCATCCATCATCGTGTTGGTTCATTAATCCATCAATCAATTCATCCATCCATTCAATTTAATATAATAACAATTCATTTCACCTTCCCAATTCCAATTCCCATCCCTAGAACTTTCCCTAGAACTCTCCTTTCTTTCTCTCCTAAGAATAAAAACGCAGAAAGAACCCTCCAAATTCCCAATCTTCAACTAAAAATAAAAATCAAGAAATAACCCAATCATGAAACCATTTAACGCAAGAATCATAACTATACATGTGAAGCTGAAGCTAAAGTTTGCTTCTCTTTTCCATCCATTTTTATCCCATCCCATCCCTTCATATTGCGATCGTCAACTTGATATCGTTTTCTGGTCCCAGATAGAAAAGGAGAAAAGTTTAAACTCCAAAAATATTAAAGAAACAGAAGAGAGAGAAAAGATAAAGGTAGAGGTAAAGGTAAAGGTAAAGGTAAAGGTAAAGGTAAAGGTAAAGGTAAAGGTAAAGGTAAAGGTAAAGGTAAAATTAAGGTCAAATCCCAAGCGAGGATAAAATGTTGAGGTGGTGAAGATGATGATGGTAGAGAAGAAAAACAAATTTAATGCCTGGTGGTATCAAAAGAAAGAAAAGGAAGTTAATGTGTAATTTTTGTGGTGAGGGGTAAATGGAGTAAGTGGTGCGTGATAAAATCTAATTCTGTGATTAGATTCGAGTCGACTTGAGACGCAGACCGAATTTGTGTGAGAATTTGGGAAATTAAGACGCTTAAGTTGGTGAGTGAAAGTAGAGAAGTGAATCAACTGGATTGGGAAGAAGTTGATAGAAAAAGAGATACTCGAGGAAAATTGTCGTGTCATGAAGAGAAGCTCGCAAAGACCCTGAAGTATTGAGTTGAGATGAGTTGAGTTGAGAATTGCTCGTCTTCTGCTCCATTTTTCAATGAGTCCTGAAACTTTTTGGAGAAGCTCTATTCTCATAGTTAGCCATCATTCATACATGATACCATACAATAAAAGGATATAAAAAACTTACGCAATAACATCATCGACATGATTAGCTAGCGCGACAAATAAATCAAAAAATAAAGGTGATCCTCCCTGCAACATCTCCAATTGCATCGTTCCACTTCGTTTGAACGTGCTTCTATTTTTGATGATAAGAGCCAGGTAATGAGCTCTTAATTTCGAATCTGTATCCGGTGTATTTGCATATGCGTAGCGAGCTGATGAGAGAATGGTGCTGCATTGAATACCGGATTCTTTTGCACATCCGTTAGCCTTGATACGATAGGGGATATATGAATAAACTTATGACAAAGTACATACGAAGACCTTGTTTCCTCAATGCCACAAGTTTAAGTTCTTCCAAACCATATTTTTCCGCTGCACAATAAACAACAGTATCTTTCAATAATTCTCCCTCAAGAGAATGATGATGAATAGTCGACTCCCTTCCTTCTCCATCGTCACCTTCCAACTCCCAAGTATTTTTGCGTTGGTTATGCATGAGTCGCGGATAGTAATCTCCTTTGTATAAGTATTCGAGAACGGAGGAGAAGATCTCGGGTTCTTCGTCTGGAAGTGAGATGCGTTTGTTGGTTGTTTCCATATATTGATTTCGACAGACGGATTTAAAGTAGGGAGATAGACAGAGTACATCTTCGTGTCCCACGAAGAGACGTTGATCGCGGCCGACGACCATGGTTATTATGGAGGAGGTTAATGTGCTAGATATGAGTTAGCTATTATGATAATAAAGGTGATGTGTACAACATACTTCGGAGAAGGAATTTCTTCGGTCGGAGGTTTACGAGTAGTTCTCTCATGACGATGTTTTGATACTGCATGCTCCCTGAATGAAGATTTTCCTTTATGACGACGATTTCTAGAAAAACTCTCTGTTGTTTGTGATTTATTGAGACTTCTCGTAAACATTCTCGGTCGCTGAAATGAAGCCTGTGAGGAATTTGATAGAAAATTACGACGTTGAATTCTTCCACACAAATACAAAATGAATGTTAGTAATATCTATCGGTGAATTATTCGACCTGATGAATTGATCGAGTCTCATGAATTGAAAGAAAGAATTGTTCTGGAGAGAAGTGGGTGGTTAGTAGATATATGTATTCCAGGCAAAACGAGCTGACGCGCCTTTTGGAGCCGGGGAGACGCGATTAGAGTACGAACATCTCACCAAAGCAGGTGACTCTCAATCTAATGGCCTTAATTCTGCCTCATTTGGTCTGATTGTGCAATTGGAAGCCGTTTTCGCCCCAATAAAGTCAGGGAAGCTGCATGAGAGGTTCAAGCGAATTTTCGGTGGCTTGGAAGGGGAAGTAAGGATTAACGGGGCTTTCTATTAGGTACCAATCCAATGAACATCATCTCGCCGTTTAATGACTCCCATCACAGCAAACGGAGTCATATAGGTATTAATTCGGGCTTCAATCACTACATGTAAGCCCTAAATCTGGATATATACAGCCTTGTAACACTGAAGTCTGAATAAAGCAGCATTCTACCTATTCCCAATACATCAGATATCGATAGAGACGTTATTTATATCCTTGTTTCCCCGGACCAGTCATCGCTAACACAAGTATGCCAAGGGTTAAGATACCACCTCGAAAAAGTTGGCCGTGATAAAAAAAGAAAATAGGGCTGTTGAATTTTGAAATCTTTCTAAATGGGTTCTGCTGGAAGTCATAAAGTTTACCAAATTCAATTGATCTTTATCTATTCTACACTGGTAGGATAATTCATTTCTCGAAGTTGAACGAGCAAATTAGCATAAAAAATTCATCGTGGGAGATATTGATGAATGGTGAAAAAAGTTGAAGCTTTGGAGGAATGTATGCAAGGAGATGGATGCAGTAACCTTGGAAGCTGTAAAGCACATGCAAAGCTAAATCTTACTTTGTGTGACCCGATTGTTCGGAATTGCCTGTATAGAATATATGAAACTTGTGAGGGTGCGGGGGAGATATTCTATATTTACAAGGCCGGGGAGGGTGAAGCAATGAGTATGGAAAAGGGGGCAAAGGATAATACAGAGGATGGAAGAAAGGTATGGAAAGAAACGCCGTCTCGTCTCTCAAAGACGGTTCGCTTCGAGATGAGACGAAATATATGCCGTGATATGTCACATCAGTAACTGTGCTACTCTGTTGCCTCCCGATTCTCGGTCAGTTTCACTACATCATATTTAACATAGGTATGTTTCTTATATTATCACAAACTACCTTTTAATTCCATCTCGATCTAAACCAAAATCCCCTATATAGCCTCCGCAATAATCGTACTTCCACCTCCACGAACCAAAACCTCATTATGCAATGCGCTCTGAACAACTTCTCGTCTTACCTCCAACCCAAGATCCAAACACCTCTTCTCTAGTAATTCCCCATGAGATGCCGGTACCAACTCGTCTTTCCCAGCTTGCAAAATCAGAATCTGCGGTGCTTTTAATCCAGATCTTTCAGTGCGTTCATGTAATTTGCCTAGAGCTTTCCAACTATCAAGATGGTTTCTTAGAAATGGGTGAAGATGTCGATATGGAAGCCATTTTTGCGGATAAAGTGTTTCTAGCATTGCTTTACTGTGCCGAACTGGTTAATCTCAGACGTACAAAATTTCCGAGTGATAAAATACTTACATGCCCAGAAATGGTGTCTCCAGAATCAATTTATGTAAACGCAACTCATCTGAAAATATTCCATCTTTTGCTGCCAGACCAGTGGCAACTCCCGCCCCAATACTTTGACCCCAAAGAATAATCTCACATCCGTCTGAGTCTGGTCGTGATTCTAAATCTTTCTTAACCCATTGCATAGTAGCTTCTGCATCCATCATAATACCCTTTTCTGATGGTCTACCTCGAGATGTCCAATATCCTCTATAGCTGCAACATACGAATACATATTGCGCAAGACCAAGATGAGCAGATCGTGACTTTTTCACATTTCGCGGCACACTAGAGAGAAATGGAAGTCTTGGTGGTAATGATGCTGCATTTCCTGCACTTATGTGAATACTCATAATTGCAAACCAAGAAAGAAGAGAGCAATAACCTTGAAAGTATAAAATATAGACTATCCGTCGTCTCTTCTCAATCTTGACAGCAGTAGATACTTCTGCAACACATAGACTGATCGACGTACTATCTATAGACTTTATCTTCTCTTCCCTCCATTTTATACCCAGACATTCTTTTTCATAATTCGCTATGGTTTCTTGTCGGGAATTTGGAGGTAATCCAGGCTATGTTTACTGAATGAGATATGTAGGATGGGAACTTGTGAGAGTGCTCACCATGTAGATAATTTTATTCTGAAATGTTACCATCATAAAACACTTCCCTACCTCGACTCAGTATGAACATTGTTTGAGCACCAATGACGACAATAAGAGATAGCAAGGCTCGCTGCGGCACTCATACGGAAAAGTGTAAACAATCCTTCAACAGGGATTTTATTTTCAAAAAGT
The DNA here is from genome assembly GCF_000146945.2 of Sclerotinia sclerotiorum 1980 UF-70. Lineage (NCBI taxonomy): Eukaryota > Fungi > Ascomycota > Leotiomycetes > Helotiales > Sclerotiniaceae > Sclerotinia > Sclerotinia sclerotiorum. Next base: position 839,678 of record NW_001820829.1, read on the forward strand.
ACTGAACTTTCAATACTTTCATATGATGCAAAATCATCGATTCTCTAAAGAGGAGAAGAGAAGCATAGAATCCTACTCACAACTCCACATCGCAATCCCTAGACCTAAAAAATACATAGGTGGGATAAGAAACATGGGCACCTCAAAGAATGCACGACGTTGATGTTGTCCATATCCATGTCGCGGCTTTCGTAAAATACACCTTGCCCTCGCCCGAAACATTGTGACTCAATGTTTTATTCGATATTCGATGATTCTCTGAGTCATATGATTTTTCATGGACTATTAAAGCCTCTCACTCGCATTGCAGTTATTGTTGTCGTTAATTTGTACAGATTGAACACGATCAATCAAAGGTTGGCCATTGACTAGCCACATATCAAAGCTCGCTCCAGGGCCACACTTTTCAGAACCACTCAACGGGCGTCATTGTCAGGCTATTGTGACCGAAATTGAAACCCGAACTTCACGCAACCATCTCTTCAAAGTCACATTAGAAATTCCAAGATCACATGAACGAAATTCTAAATATTAATAAATTGACAAAAGAAGTATTCTGAAGTTTCTAATCACTATCAAAAACGAGAGTAGTAACACTCCAAAAATCAGCAAATATTCGAAGTTATAAGAAGTCTCTCGATACCAATTCCGGCCACCAGAACCAGAAACAAATTTCTGGCGTCCCCGTGCGACAAAACAAACAAACAAATAAATATAACCTTACCCCTCCATACCAGCGACAAATATTATTCTAAAGAACACACCACAGCACGCTTCACCAAACAAACGAAATACAAACCATCACCATGTCGAGCAAAGATGATAAAACGGTGGCCAATCTCTCACATGTCTCTATTAATGGGGATGACGTCGAAGGACATGATGAATCTATCGCACCGCGCAGCGACAGTGGGTGGGATGGAAAACTACGTATAGAGAAAGAGGGTGGCAAGAAGTTAGAGCTTGTCAATCCGGAAGCTTTATCTGATCCCGAGTATTCAGACGAGGAGAATGTTGTTCCCGGGGAAATTATAAATGCAGATGAAGGTACATACACACCTCTCTCGTTCCTTCTCCCTACCCAAAGATATCCATCTAGCTAGTACTATATTAACATGACCCAGATCTCCTCGACGACTATCCCCTCGACACCGAAGAAATAGACCTAGTACACGCACGCATTTCCTCCATCCCATCACTCCGACTCTCCCGCTTCTCCCAAGTCCAACGACTTTGTCTCCGTCAAAACACCATCACCACAATCGAAGAACTCTCCTCTCTCGCATCTACCCTCACCGAACTCGATCTATACGATAACCTAATCGCGCACATCCGCGGACTAGAAGATCTTATCCACCTCACCTCGCTCGATCTCTCCTTCAACAAACTGAAACACATCAAGAAGATAAATCACCTAACCTCCCTCACGGATCTCTACTTCGTCCAGAACAAAATAACCACGATCGAAAACCTAGAAGGTCTAACCAAACTTCGCAATTTAGAACTAGCCGCGAATAGAATCCGCGAGATTCAAGGTTTAGAAACATTAGTAGGACTAGAAGAATTATGGCTCGGCAAGAACAAAATCACCGAGATGAAAAATCTCGACGCCTTGCAAAATCTCAAGATCCTAAGTATCCAGAGTAATCGCATCCGCTCCATAAGCGGCCTAGATAAACTTTCTTCGCTAGAAGAACTATACATCTCGCATAATGCGTTAACGTCACTCGAGGGTCTGGAATCATCTTCTCAACTTCGCGTCTTGGATATTTCGAATAATCAAATTTCGTCTCTGGCGGGCGTCAAGGGGTTAAAGGAGTTGGAGGAGATATGGGCGAGTTATAATCAAATTGCGGATTTTAATGATGTGGAAGAGAATTTGAGAGATAAGGAGAAGTTGACTACGGTTTATTTTGAGGGGAATCCTTTGCAGTTGAGGGCTCCGGCTTTGTATAGGAATAAGGTGCGCTTGACGTTGCCGCAGCTTATGCAGATTGATGCTAGTAAGTTTACTTCTTTTTTGTCGTAAGTATTGGTATCGTTTTTTGACTAAAAATATGACAGCTTTTGTTAGGGTTTCGTAGAGCACGGTTTATGCAGTGAGAGGGTCGGCATTTGGAAATAGGAAGTGGTCAGAAGGGTAGACATCCATGTGCGCACATAGCACGAAGACATTATAGCATTGCAATGGAGTTCTTGGTGGGAATTGGATGGGTTTCATGGAAATCACAGCATATACATGGCAATATTAAATGTTGCATTGCAAAGTGGATGGGAGACTGTACTACGGATGTTACGATTGTTTTTGTTCAACACGTTGAATATCTAGATATCATCTCAAGTAATAAAGCGAAACGAAAACGTAGTAAACCTTGTCCTCAACCTCTATCATCTTTATAATGCTTATGCGAAAATGTGTAATGTTCCGAGATACTAAGAAGTAAATTGTTAGTTAAGGGGTATTCGTTAAAACGTCTAAAAATTCAAACATCAGGTTCGAAGGAAGAATTAAACTCACATCAGTAGGGTTGTTAAATCTCAAATTGCGGTCCAATTTAGAAATTGATTCTAAATCTGCCTTCTCCAAATCGAAATCGGTAACGTGTAAGTTTTGCTCCAGACGGGCTTGGTTGTTGGATTTGGGAATGACGGCGAGGCCTCGTTGGGTTGCCCAGCTATGGGGAGTTAGTATTGGGTTAGAGGATAGGGACATGGGATACTCAGATGGGAAGGGAACGTACCGTAGTAAAACTTGAGCGGGAGTCTTCTTGGTCTTCTCGGCAATCTTTAGGATATCTGGGTGCTCGAAGAGTGGAGGGGTGGTTTGGGCGTTATCCCAGCCAAGCTCGATGAATGATTGTGGTCCGAATGATGAGCTGGATTTTTATATCAGTATACTGGTATGTTTAAAGCAGTCTTCAAAGAAAAAGGAAAAACTCACTAAGCAGTAACCTTAATACCCTCACTCTCAGCCAACTTCAACAAAGTATTTTGAACCAAATATGGATGATGTTCAATCTGCAAAGTAGCAGGTCTAACCCTCGCATACCTCAACAAATCGATCAACAACGCGCCCTGGAAATTGCTAACACCGATACTCTTTGCCAAACCATCATCAACCAACTTCTCCATCGCCTGCCACGTCTCCTGAATACTCGCCTTACTCTGCTGCACATCCCCTTCCTTATCGCTGTATTGCCATCCGGGTGGATAACGCACAGATGGATCTACATAGCGCAGCGCAACGGGGAAATGCACAATATACAGATCGAAATAATCAATGCCCCAATCGGCAAGTTGTTTGCGCGCAATGGGTCCCACGCGCTCTTGGTCGTGGAAACTGTTCCACAGTTTCGAGACGATGAATAGGTCTTCGCGTTTTACGAGGCCTTCTTTGATGGCGCGGGCTACACCTTGTCCGGCTTCGACTTCGTTGCCGTAGTCTAGGGGGTGGGTTAGTCGTTTGTTTTGTTTTGTTAGGAAGGAGAGGGGGGAGGGGGTTAGATAATGGAATGAGAGGGATATTTACCGCATGCTCCGTCAAATAGACGATATCCAGTCTTAATGGCGTTGTATACTGTATCGGCGCAAGTAGCATTGTCGACTTTCCATAAGCCGAAACCAACTTGTGGCATCTCATATCCGGAGTTGAGTTTGAGGGTTGGGGAAGCCATGATTGATGTTTTGTGTGTGTGTGAGTGTATAGAGAGTATTGAGAGAGAGAATTTGAAAATGAAGAGATGTGAGAAGTAAGAGAATGGGTAAAAAGTCTTAGATTCTATGATGAAGTGTTCTTTTTCCCTCTGGAGAGCGGGGTTGATTGAGTGAATATTGGGAAGGTGGGATGGTGGGGGTGGAGGTGGGGCAATTCTTGGGTTTCTAATGGGATTCTGCGAACCTTGAGAAGCTCATGGAAAGTTTGATGTTGGATCTAGAGTTCAGAGTCACAATTTCTTGGGTTTCTTCCATCAATTCTTTCACTCTATGATATAAACTCGAGTATAAAATACATATTAACATTGTACCTACTACTTGCCCTCTATCACTCTCCTCAAAATGTAACCCCGTATACCATCACATGCCACTTACTACCAACTAGATCCCATCTCATCCTCTCATCTCATCCTACCAAGCTGATCTAGGATAAACCTCCTACACATCTCCCATAAACTCCCAAACCCATCTTCTTCGCTTTCATAATTACAACCATACACTTACCACGCATTTAAATTTATACTCATCCCATTTCAAAAACCAGCCCCGCTTTGAGGCTGAATACGAGAACCACAAATTATCATTTAGCCTAAAAGGTAATTATCGGAAAATTGTCCATTGTTCCGGGGTAAAATTGGGGAGGGAGTGTGATCTGTTGGGATTTTTTCGATTTTTTTAGATGTTTTGGAGAAAAAAAAAAGATCCTATTTAGCATGCCTATTTAGCATGAATGCATTTTTGTTATGTATTTCCAAGGCAAGGGGCCGCCAGAAATTTAACGAGCTTAGGCTCTTGCTGCTTTACAGACGCTGTGCGATGACATTCAGCCCAAGAACAACGTTGCTTGTACATCGATCTTCAACGCTGCATTTCTATAATACCCTACTCACGGATTAGAATGCAACCAATGCGCGCTCGTGCACTTCGTCTTCGTCGTCCAGTCCTGAATTCTCTGCAAATTCCATCCTGAGATATACCGGTGCGCTCCTTCTGTATCTGGCACGCGCTTCCTGCCAACCCGGATGTTGTGTGATAGGGCACATGTGGTTCCGTTGACGACAAACTGAAAGCACAGGTTGTCCGCTTCACAGGCTGCTTCACACTGCTCAAAGGATACGAAAGCGCCTTTCTTGGTACCTTTAACATGGTGAAATATTTTCCACCCGTCGTCTGTATTGTCCCAATCATTCATTCTGTGAACTAGTTGCGAAGCGACGTACTCAAACAAATCTCTAAATAGAAAGGGTTGCTATATGATAAGTATACTTAGTACGGTATTGATGTTAAATGCAGAGAATCAGGAGACAATATGCGAAGGGGTCCGAATATAAATTGATACCATACCATGCTCATTGCTCTGGATTTCCAGTTCTCGACCCATCGCCATAGATCTTCCATGTCTGTCCCAGTGACGTGGTGCAAGGAAATTACCGGCTCACACCACATCTCGGGCCCAAAATTGATCGTCACTGGTGGATCTCCGTTAAACAAAGGCCAATACCCTTTGATTTCGATGCCTTTCCGCTTCAGCGCCACCGACAAAGCCTCATCACCACAGCACAGCGCGGTCGTGTTTACGCCATACTGGCTATACATTAACTCCTCGTCGCCACCCCGGCCAGGCATATTAAGTGTCTCCAAGGCCTTGTACGAGAATACATAACCGCTCCCACCATGCGCAAACGGGGGTGTAGGGCCCCAAACCGGACTCCCCATATACATATTTTTTAAAGGGTTTAAATGCTCCAGCAAGGCAAGCAGATTATCCCATTCGATAAAAGTATCCGTATCAATAAAAAAATACCACTTCCGCCTCCACAGCGCACTCCTCTCGGCCCCCAACATCTTCCAAATCATACGCTTAATAGCCATATTCTTATATCTCGCCAACTTCTGCCCTCCCTCCAGTTCGTGCGTATCCCTCCCTTCCCGCCGATACATCTGCAACTCATCATAAAACGCAAATTCTGGATACTCCCCACGTTCCCGCATCGAAACATCCGCTAGCGCATCACGTATCCGAAAAGCCCCGGCCTCCTCCTCCAAATCCGAGAATATCAAAATATTCTCAGCCGGAATACCAGACAGTATCGTCGCAAGCTGATACTGCAGTCTGTCCTTTGGCTCGGAACCGCCCGTCTCTATAACGATTTGCACGTCATGCGCAATTTTTGCACGTGATGCGGCGCATGCGCTGCTGAAGGGGGAGAGCCTGTAGCAGCTGTGATCCCAGGGCCAGGTGTCGTACCGTCGTGCCAGCAAGATTTCACGGAGCTGGAATTTGTGCGCGAGAAATAAGATTAGACATGTGCATATGGTAGCTTTGAAGAGCCGCTGCCTCCAGATGCGAGACGCGTAGCGAACCATGGTATGGCACTACTACTGGAGTTCTGCAATGGTGGCAGTATGGTAGGTAATATTGGTGGCAGTCGGTATATATTGTCACAACTGTCGCCGCTGATATTTTGTAGACGTTCTTATTTTTGATGTAGCGTTGTACATACAGTCTATCATCCATCCCTTTTATAAAGGAGCGCCTGAAAATGGCGATACCACATTTTTCAAAAGTGGAATATTATCATTTCAAATTCAGCCACCCAACAGTTATTGGGAAAGGCGCCACTAAGCCATTATACATATTGCTTAAGGCTTAAAAGCCTTATTCTTAGGCTGTGCAAAAATAACCTGCAACCAGTGGGGACTCTCAGATAATCCACCTTGCGGGTTATCTATTAGAGCTATTAGCTACCCCTAGGATACCCATTAGACTTTCAGAATAACCTGCCCCACGGGTTACTTGCAAGTTGATGGGTATCTGCAAATTAATGAATTATTATTGGCTATAATCCATAGTTTAAGTGGATTGTGGATTTCACAAATAACCCGTGAAATATATACCCATTCGGATTTCCCAATTAATACCCGCTCTGCTGACGGGTAACTCGCGGGTCCCCTGCTAGACTAATAACCTGCCCTGTGGAGCCCTGTTGTACAGTCTACTTATTCCTTTTCCCTTGTTACTTGCTATCGATCAAGTAGATGTCGATGATAAAATTTACGCCTCAGCCCCGCAGGTACAACTAGAACTATTTGATGGGGTGGGCATAGCACAACGGTCGTTTACCCGTATCATTTCAAAATTCACATAGGTAAGTACTCGTGCGGCCGAAAAGTATGCAGCTCCGGAGCTAGAAGCACGTTCCACAAAGTGGTAAACTACAAGAGGAATAACCTGGTTTATTTAGCGTCGGAGCTCATATTTTCTGGCAGGTAACTAAGTTAAGTGAGATATCGTTAAGAAAGCCCCTGCGAGGTTTCTTCTTCTCCAATTACATTAGAGGTATTTAGCTTGTCAAGAAACTAGCTATCTCTAGTATTAGGTAAAAGGGTTGGTTTATCTTTATAGAAATGACTAGAATGATTGTTACTTTATCTTTTTCGGAGATAGCTAACTTCATATCTATAAGAAATGAACTTGATAACTGAGAAATTCTGTTTCTTATATCCTACCTATAAGAAGTTTTTAGCGTAGATATAAATAGAATCAAAATCTCCATTTGATTTAAGCGAAGCTATTCTGACCATTCAAAGGCCACACTAAAATCATATTTAAGCGGGCTAGGGCATAGAAGCATGTGGTATTGGTGTTGGATGGTGTATTGAAAGGATAACAGTAGATTGGTTAATTAATTAATTATTTTATTAATTATATTATAAAAAGAGGGTCCTATTTATATTGAAGGTAACACTTACGAGTAGAGTTCAACCATAGCACGGCTTCATATGAGGCTAGTCACATGACCCTACTTACAAGTAGTTTTGAGTATATCTTCAGAAGTCCTTCAAGAACCAGCTTCGATAATATATATGTTGTGAGATTCCATGCAAGAAGACTAATAATATCTTACAATCGACGATTGGACAAACCTTAAGAGTATTGCCAGAAATACAAATTAATCAGCTTACCTAGGTAATACAACTTCTTCACACTAACTCAGATAATAATCACACATCAAGCCTCAACATCCGGACAAACAAACAAATCGTCCATCTATACATCCTTCTATCCCTATTTCAATTCGGTTCACGGAGGATCTTCGGTGGTAATTAAGAGGATATTGAGTGGTATAAAAGATTACATCTTCTACTCGACGAAGAAAACAAAAGCTGGATAGGAAAGCAAAATCTCTATATGAACCTCTATAAAACTCTAGCTATAAGGGATAATATATAAACATAGCTACAAAGTCTTAGACACAATATGATATTAAATCCTTCTGTGCAAGAAACCCATCCATCTCGAGCTAACAACCATCGGATATCGATATCGATGTACCCCTCCGAATTGCAATTGACATCTGGTTCTTATCCTGTATTGATCAATCTAATTTACAAAATGTGTTTTTTCCTTCAGAAGTTCCTTCTTGCTCCCCATCTTGTACACTCCGTTGTGTCTGAATCTACAGATGAAGCAAAGGTAGATCTATTCAAATCCATGCTTGTGTTGTGTGAGCTAGGACAATAAACAATTTCGTTGCATCGTATTGTATTGCTTTGCTTATAAAATCAATATTAATAAGACTAGGATAGGAATATTGACAATGATGATAAAAATAAGAATATATTCGTAATATATGAGGGATAGGAGATGAATGCACAGGAGACAGTAAATGTATATGAGACAGACTCGACAAAAACACTCATTCAATTCAACACTAATTAAGAAGTCCTCTATCCTAAAATCATTCATATTGGTATTTTTTTTATATAGCAGAAAATATGTACTATAAACCCACCAGTCTATCAATATCCCATTAAATTTGTACCTTCATCCTCCAAATGAGACGAGTGTAGTAAGTATCATACTAAATACACCATCCAGCAAGTAGCTATCTATGTACTTAAATATAAAGAACGTCCGATATCAACACATCCAATTTTGTCCGAATCAAAAATCAAACCACAAGACATCAGGTGTCCATCCTTCCAAACTCTCTTCTACCAACTAAACGTCATCATCTCCGGATTCAGCGCCACAGGCAACAACAAATGACTAGCACACATAACCCCCAGAGGAAAAATAGCGATAAAATCATCGATATTCCAGCTCCATGGGAGAAACGTTGCTTCGGCCATGATAATCATGGCTACGATACCGAAAATACACATGGCGTATGTGTACTTGAAAGTTCGGAGAATCTTGGGCACTTCGAGGAAGAAATTGGAAAATTCGACTTCTTTGGATGTGGCACCCCATGACATATTGATTTCGAACATGTGGCAGAGAAGTGCTTGGGACATGTGCAGGGAGACGCCGCCGAAGAAGATCATGAACATGAAGCACCATTTTAGGTTTTCGAGGACTGGGGGGATGTGTATTAGTTTGAATTTGGTAGTGAAATAAATGCGAGAAATGGCAGTAAGGGTGCAGAGGATGTGAAAGGAAAAAACTTACTAGCAGGAAGGAAAGACTTTTCGCCAGAACGATGACGTTGTACCGCAAGACCCACATTACCAGCTCCAGTAAATACAACGGTAATAGCGAGCCAATTCTGCCATGAACCGACATAGGCACGATCGAGATATCCGTTCCAGAGACCCACGAATACATAATTTGCAACGCAGATTATCCACGCACTGCCTAATGCATAGTATGTACCAATATATGCGACGATTTGAACTTTAGAACCGATATCGATACCCGAACAGATGAATCTGCGGAATAGAGGTGTGAATGGAGATTTCCATAGCCAGGTTCTGATGGGGTTAAACATAAGTTCGTTACAGCCGTAGGCTAGTTGATGGTTAGCAGGAGCCACGATCGTGGAGAATGGATTTAACTTACCGTATTTTTGCCAGCGGGTCAATTCATCGTACACGGTGAGGGACACGCCTTCTTTGAATCCATCGCCCGCCCATGCAGCCATACGAATTGTATAGTGCTTAAGTTGTAATCGGAGAGCCATATCAAAGTCCTCTGAGACGCAGGACTCGGACCAGAACCGTTCATGACCATCTTCATCCTCGAAAGCGATCTCCTGGATAGCAGACCATCTAAGAATTGCATTGTGTCCCACGAATGCTGCCACACCACCATTTGCAACACCATAACGAATAGCAGAGTAGATAAGGTTGGTAAAGAAGGTAATACCATTTTCGAAAAAGTTGTGCGATACTTGCATGACGGCAGAAGAGAACTGAATAATGCCTACATCTGGACATTGTTCCATTTCGCTAGCAGCATCAAGTAAACAGTCTTCGGGAACCTGAGTGTCTGAATCGATGATTAGAATGTAATCACCAACCCTGATGTTTCCTTCAGCCCACGCTTCAGGATTCTCATCAAGAACTTCTGCAAGACAAGATTCGAAAGCAGCAACTTCATCAACTTGGGTCCAAGTAGCCGGTCTCTCAATATCTTGAAGTTTCTCTTCGATAGCATTGGATAGCGCAAGTCCGTAGTTCATATTCGAGGCTTTCTTAAACTTTCCTTTGCGCATGTAACCGTTTTGACCATTTGGGGGACGGGCGGTCCAGCCAATGCCATGATCAGCGTAAAAGTCGATTCTTTGTTGTCGAGTGGCTTCATCAAGAAGCTGAAGGCCATCGTCATTGATGAAAATATTTGCGGATCCGCCTTGCAATTCATAGGTAGAAATTGCTTTCTTGATTGAGGAGATCGTTGGAGCAATGACAGCAGCTAATCCTTCTTTATACACAGGACATTGAATGGTGACATGTGGTAGTGTCGTGGTCAGAAGACGAGGTGGTGCTTTGGCAGAAAAGAATTTCGTGTTCCTGGAAAGTTGCTGAATTGGACCGAAACATTGCATCAGAACACCAATTACCACGTTTGTGAAGAACTACTTGAAGTTAGTATCCATAGAGATGGTCTTTGATATTGCCGACGACATACCAGTGTGAAGAAGCAGTATATTGGGGTCATGACCAGGTAGCAAAGGGAGATCCAATGTTTCAAGACGACAACCTCTAGCGCAAGCTGGGCGTACCCAAGACCCATAATACACACCAGAAGACAGATTGAGCACCCGACCATGAATGAATTGAGATACATGATTGGTCTCTCTTCAACTTGTCCTGACTCTTCATCAACCTCACTGACCTGAGCTCGAGGTAGAGTTTCACTCTTTTCATTGTCAGTGGCAGTCCAGATAGTTTGCAGTAAACCGTCCTCGATTGCTTTAGCTCTATCAAAAAGAAGTGTTGGATCATCTTCCCAAACGACAAGGAGGGCTTCTCTAGCAATGAATGCAGCGTAGTGAGCTCTGCGAGCACGAGGAAGGTCTTCAAGCGTTGGTAGAATTTGAACCCTAAGGCCGTTTGTAAGAGGAACATCAAGAGCGTCAGGCGATCTTGTGAGGAATGGTTGAACGACAGTGGAGTTAATGGTCATAGCAGCCTATGTCCCACATTAGCGTCATATTTTCTTGCTAAATTTAAGGTTAACGCTAGTGAGGGGCACTTACTGAAACGTTCATGATCTTCATAGCTCTACCAAAGGTGGAGCTAGCTAGGGCTGGAGGACGACAGAGATACTCTGTCCTATCTTTGCGTACCATAACACCCTCATGTTGTCCTGAATTATCCATAATCCACATCAGACCTCTTTGTTTCTGCCAAAGATAATTTAGAATAACTTGATGTCTGATATCATCTAAACGATTGTTGCTGTACAAGCTAACCCTGCTCGAGGCAGTTGGTGATGGCTCGGAAAAGCCATGACGAGGTGAATCATTTTCAACGACAGAATTTGGGCCAGCTGGAGATTTCTCTTTGCTTGAATCAGACTTTTCGCCTTTTGAAATCTTGAAATAGCTAAGAACACCCATAATAAAAAGAGTGGAAGTAAAGTAGCTGAAGTAAAGAAAGTGGTTTGCACGACGATAAGAGAAGAGAAAAGGATAGACACATGAACGAAGACAAACACATAATATACATGTTTACGGAGGCAACGCCGATAACTCACCGTTTTCGTATGCCAGTTCGGAATAGCCACAGGGCCAACCTTCAGGCCAAACGGGAAGGTTTCATGAAGGTTGATCGAAGCACCACGTCTAGAATTGAGTGCAAGAGGTGAAAGTACGAACGTGGATTTCGACCCTGGTCAATCGACATCCTCAAAAAACACCTCGTCATTTTTGAAGACTTTTGGCCGAACACCCTGAATCCTTGAAGATATCCCTCTAAAATTTCCACTTTAATTCCTAGACTATTGCTCAGATTCTCAGCTAGATGCAGAAATTCTGGTCCGGTCAATGTCCGAAAAGCATATCGTAGTGTTGAGTTGAGGCCCATCGATACTTGAAGCTATCCTTGAGAAGATCTATCGCTTGATGGTGATCTAGGTCCAACCAGACAGGGAGCATCGACAATTCTGAATGCCGATAGGGAGGGATGCTCATGCATTTTGGTTCCTAGACGTCGCTTCTGTTGAGAAGAGATTGGGCAAGTCAAAGCGTTCCTGGCCTATAGTGTTGTCGTACATATAGCAGGGTGAATCTTCGCATGCATGAAAGTATTGATCTTGCACTTCGTCAGCAAGGGTGAGGAGGATTATTCAGGGTTGCTTATCAGGATACAATCGCATCCACCACAGACTCTCAATATCCCGCGGTGCATGCTCCAACAGATGAACGCAGCTTTTGACAGGTCGGCATTCAATACATGGCAAGCTTGTAGACGCGCCTAGCTGATTTTGTACACCCGTTTTCTCTTGAATTTGAGGCTATTGATCTTCAACAGCACCAATGTTCAAGATTTGGGGTCTAAAAGTCGGAGAATTTTCCACGTTAGGAAACGATACGCTGAAAATGTTCCATCGCGTACCAAATCTGGGAGGTTCTTGCCCATCACCACGAAAACGGATATCAGAAAGAATCAAATGGTAGATCAAACGTGGCAGCCATGTCTTGCTCTGTCACATTCGCTTGCAAATATTCATCTGAATAATTTGATATCATTTGTTCTATCGTATCCACCTAGAAGGCTGGATCTGGGTAGTACAACACCATTCTCATGTTCAGCTGAATGTGAGTTGGATTCTTCTACGCTGTGGCTGGACTGCCAGTTCGAGGGACACTTTGCGAAGGTTGTACGAATATCTAGCGGAGAAATATGCAATTGTTTACCAGCCGCCCGTATTGCCAGCTTATAATGCTCCACATATGGCCCACACATAGCGGCATATGTAGTGATGTTCTACAAGGGTTTAGCGACAATCCACACAGAGCCCCTTGTTTGCTGTATTGGTCATTACGACATGCACATAATAGATTTCCATGTCTGCACTGTTGCGAAGAATCGTTTATATTTTGGAGTCGAGATACACAACATAGACATGGTATTATAGTACATATGCGCACTTAAATGACAAGGAAGAGGAAGTCGTCTTGGGCAAGTGGTAATTGTTGCTTCGAAGATAAACCTGCGTGAATGAGGTCCCAACAATTTCTAAACGAAGCATGTTGTGCATTTGCATGTGAAAATGACATCGAGGCGTTTATGCTACGATGATCAATCTAAGATGGTATGATAAGGATATACGACGGTTTGCTGCTGTGTACCAGCGGCTATATCAGCTGTGGTCCCTGAGCTATGCATGCAAAATGCAAATGGAAAATGTAAAAGCCTTCGAAAAGGGGAATATTGCTGGCAGCCAGATATTTCTGTAATGATAAGTGGTCAACAAGTGGTGGTACTGCAGTAAGATACAAAACCAAACGGGAGGGCGTTCCGGAAATTATTCTGCAGTGTCCCTGTACAATACCACACTTTAACGGTCGGACGAGCAAGTAATATCCAAAAGCTTGGTTTTAAGCGACTTGATGCGACGCTTTCCGGGTTGTCTTCGCTTGGTTGTACATGAAGACGCGACCATCAATACCGTTTACATTAAAAGACATTGCAGTCAATTTTCGCAATCTCGCAAAAGTTGATTATGATATTGAATGCAACCCAAAGAAACAACGAAGTATCCTTGGCAAGGAAGATTCCGCTCGTGTGTGTTTTTATTCCGATGCAGGTCCGGTAGCTTAGTGAAGCTGGTTTGTTTAGCGCTTTCAGGTAGAATGTGCATTGTGTATACTGTGAATGAGAATGAGAACCAAATCATATTCCATAAACTAAGATAAACGCTATTGCTGTGTTGATCCCGACCCCCATCTAAGAATAACCACTCTCATTAAGCTAACCATACCCAAAGAAATCCTCCAAGGTCCATGCATATCCTATTTACACCGATCGTTGCTTGTTCATCCCCATCCCCTGTCAAGCTTAGTTCAATCACACTGTTGCCACATCTGCACTTGGTCCACAATCATTTGTCCATTCTTCTCCCACGTAGGAAGCCATTCGTTTCGGGCTTTCCAGAAATCGAGCTTTGCAGATGGGCTTCCATCAACCCACGGCTTTCCATCTGCGCCATCCAGGAACCAGCCATTCTGCGCCCCAACACCCACGTTCAAGATAAGATAAAATTCTTGATCGAAAGGGGTATTTTTTCGGCCAGTTTGTGACCATGGATCCACAATCGCTGTCCCATTGGCATCACTCAAGGGAAAATTTCCTTGCTGCCACAATGGCTTCTTAAACGGCCAATACATGACTTGGCGCAGTGTATTATCAATGTATGCAAAAACGTACTTCTCGGTCCACTCCAGGCCGTAAAGGTGAAAATCGTCACCGAACTCGGAATGCAAGGCAGCTCTCACGTTAGTGGTTTTTTTGTATGCATCGCTCGCTTCATCAGGACCCCAATGTAAAGAGCTGAATACGAAATTGTTGCCACCGAGGCTGTAGGTGTAGTTGTTGCCACGAGATTCCATAATATCGATTTCACCACTCTGTGGCCAGGCTCCGTAGGTATCCTCGACCGGCAGCATCCAAATGGCTGGCCAGAGCCAATCTCCTTTAGGGAGTTTGGCTTTAACCTCCACTCTCCCGTACTTAATGGTAGCACCAAGCTTGGTATTGATGCGAGCAGACTTGGCTGGTTGCACGATAGTCCCGTTGGTTGTGTTGGTAGAAGTGACACAATTGAGAAAGACATTGGACATGGTTGTGCAAGTTCCATCGGCCGTGAGGTTAATGATACTGTTGGTGGTAATCAACGATGCATCCTGAATTGTAGGCTTAATGTACAGCTGGCCATCTTGAATGAATAGGTTTTCGGCATCTGTCGTGGTCTGCTCAAATTGACCATTTCTGTGTTGATTGATCGTCAGAATTTTGGAGCATGTACGTAAGGGGAGAAACTAACCCAAAACCACCCACTTGAACTTCTTTTGTCCAAATGTTAGGATCCAAAGTACCAGAAGAAAAGTCTTCTGACAGAACTGGACAGTACTTGTGTCGTGTAATACTAGCTATTTTCAAGTAGATAATGAGGCCAGTTAGACCTAATCCTAGAACCAAGCCGCAGAGGGGAAAAACCCATAAAAGTGCCTCCTTCTTTGACTTCTTGTTGATAGGGAGAGGTACGGCATCTGCTTTGCGAACGCGACGAGATCGAAAATATCCTGTCCCAGGAACTTCGGCGTACTGGAAACCAGATCGAGCTCCGATTGTCGAGGCAGGTCTTGAGTATGGAGGTGTAGCGAACGGGTTGGAAGTACCCACAGGCGTTTGTGCACGGCTGTTTTCCTCAGATTGAGGGGTACTCTTCGAAACAGTGACCTGAGAAGTAGCTCTCTGCATTTTCGTTGTAGCAAAAGAAAAATAGATGCTAAGATGAAGACTTGCGCTCTCAAACTCAGATAAAGCTCGAGGAAATTTCACATTATAGCACAATGCTTCAAGCGATCATCACAACCTGTTTCCTGATAAGATAGAGTATCCTGCAAGCTTTCAAAGTACCTGTCCGGGCCGTACCCGATGTGTGATGCTCGCGAAAGTGTGTTGAGGACCCGCAATGTACAAGGGGCCCCTGATGACGCTAAGATTTTGTCAAATTGGAGGTTCGTTGGTAAATAACCATCTAGCCCTGTCTACATAACACGACTATTGACTTATTAGATTAGCAAAAATTTCAAATATTGTTCAGCCTTAACCTCTACCCACACCTTAAGACGTTGAAATATTCCTTCCATGGCCTCATGGCCATTAACCTTATCCATCGATGTTACATTCGTTGAAAAACAACAAAATGAAAGACTTGGCTTTCCAAAATAGACCTCACTTTGGGTTTTCGAAGTAGCATTGAGGTATGAGAAAGGGGGTTTGATCAATACCCTCCCCATTCAGTCTTTATCTATTTGTTTTTATTGATATGTTAGATGAGAATATCGAGCTACATGCGTGAGGTTAAATTTGACTCGGATTTTCACGTTGTACTCGTGTACTCGGCAGATACATTGATAGAATGAACGTGCACCAATGAGCCGTTTTAACAAAACGTGCGATGGGTGCACGCTCCAGGTCCTCCCACTTTGTGAACCTTTATGGACTTCGCCGTGTCAGACAACCTCTTTTCAGGTCTTCCTAATTTATGTGGCGTCGAAAATATTGCTATTTCATTCGAAGAAAGGGATTCAACCATAGAAACGGATCAGAATGTGGCCTTTGAAGAGACCTGTCATCTCTCAACCCGTCAAGATAGTATCAATTTAGTCCAAATCACCTCCAGGCTTCCACTTTTGGCTGTCTTGGGTTTCTGTGAGGCGTAAAAATGCCCCTCAATTGAGAACAATATTGGGGGTGGAATGATGAGAATGGCATCGTTTTTTGTATTTTTGAACGGTCATGTATCGTCTTGGATGTGACAAGGAAGATGATTGCGTTCAGCTGGAAATTGAGCACCCAGATAGAATAATGAGCTGACTGTGGGCTGTGAAAAAAGTATAAAGAGCCTCACATCTGCAGATCTCACCAGAAAGAATCAGGTTAACACGAGCTTTCAATCTTCGCTTCTTTAATATAATCTTCTCCGCAATCAGAACGACAGATTCTGCCAAAATGAAATCAACAATTGCCTTCTTGGCTCTTTTAGCAGTCGCCACGGCCAATCCGTTCCTCAAACCTCGAACACTCGATATTTCAGCATATAAAGCCGTTCCAACCGCTCCTGCTAGAGGAGCTCCCGCCGGAAACACCGTGACAGCGAGTATAACATACAATCCGAAATCTGTAGCAGATGCTGCTGTTGCAGCCGCTACAGCATCTGTCGCCGTGATCAATCGTAGACATAAGCGCAGCACTTGTCTAAGTACGTGCGCTGCCTTACCTGCTGGAAATGGGCCTAGGGTCAACAGTCCGGATACTGCAGCAGCTTTCGAAGCAGATTTAAATCTTTCCGATGCAGCACTGAACGCGGTGACCCCTCCAGGCTACGTTCGTGTCGATGGCTTTCAAAACGTTCACGCCGCTGCTGAATCCGCCACATACTTGACATATATCTCCGACTCTCTCACGTCTTACGATCCTGCCATTTGTGCCAATGCATGCAATGACATACAAGGCTGCACCTCCTTTAATATCTGTAAGTGCTGTTCTAGTAATATTTGCGCAAAAGCTGACGACCCTAGTTTTTGAGAGAGATCCAACCGTCGCTCCAGACGTAGATGATTGTCCAAATCCTCCATCCCAAACACTTATAAAATGTTCACTATTCGGTGGCTTATTGGATCCTTCATTGGCTAGAAACAATGGCCAGTTTCAAGCTGATTTCCAAGTTGTGATTGCTGGTTCAAACGCATATAATGCGGTTGCTCCACCAGCAATCCAGGGATATGGAGGAGTACAAGATTTTGGAACTGCTACCATTGATGCTCCCGCCAACACTACAACATATAGTACGTACCAAAGAATCCCACGAAGTGAAGCCCATATGAAATTTACTAATCCATGAATAGTGGGAGTGGAGGCTTTCCCTCAGACTCAGCCTTATGATCCAACTGTCTGTGCGGCCGCATGCACTGCAAAGAGTAACCCCGGTTGTGCGTTCTTCGTGTCTTATATCTTGTACGAGAATGGACGGAATGGAGTATTGTAAGATCCCCTTTTTATTCCCTAATCCCCTCTCATCCTATTCAGTCTTGCTTCCACATTTTACTTTAAAAAGTTCCCTGATTCGCAATTACTGACTTCCCAATGTTACAGTACTTGCACATATTTCACCGTTTCCTACGGCTCCGACAGAGCGATTGAGACTGGACAATACGATGAGCAAGGAAACCATTACACCATCGGGCACAGCTTTGGATTCACCGCCGATGGTTACACATCATACTAGTTCAAGTTGCTAGCGGCGTCATAAGTAGCAAGCCGTGGTGGCGTTCGAGTCGAACTGATGGGATGAATAAATGAAGGCTCTGGTTTGAACCACAGCGCAAAGAAGTTGTTAGTATATGAATAGATTTCTGTGAATTTCTCGCGATCAAACTATCGATGGTCCCTGACTGTGCTGCTTACAACTGAAACCACGGTGATTTTTTTTTTAGCTTGTTATAGCTCATGATAGTTTAATCGTGCAAGTTGATGATGATACATTAGCTTCCTAAGGAGCGCCATCGGGGATTCCAATGACTCAAACAGTTCAAACCTTATGACCCGAAAATCTGAGTTAGCATAGCTTGACTTCCAAGATGGATTGATAATCCCATAGCAGTCTGAATATTCCAGATCAATCCTAGGTTTAGGAACTGCTGATTGTTTGGACTGTAGTCGGGACTATAGCAACTGATCAAAAGTATACAGGCATTTAATCAACCGGTTGAAGACATATTTTCGCGCATAGATCCAAGGATGTACATCGGATTTCGTCTCTGTGTGGGTCGAAGAACGGCCTGCAAATATATGCGGCTGTTGTCTCAATGCCGGAAACAATCGTCATATGACAGTGTGATGAGTGATGAGATTTTCGAGGTTATCATGATCCGAAACCGACGGCTCAGCAATATCAAGATCCGTTATACGGTATATGTTTCAGCGTCGAGACCCATGTTTACAAGCGGCCGAGGGGCGTTCAACAACCAACCCAATTGAGGACACGACTGTCCGACTCGGCCGGAAAATTGACCATCCTGCATATGTACTTTGACGGCGAACCAATAGATATGTAAATTGATGGCTGGACGTTGTGGAGAATTCTCATCGTTTATTAGAATCGTTATTGTCAATGTCGATAAAAACCCCTTACTTGATACACCGCTCTAACCTTCAAAACTATTTGAGGAGAAAAGAGTAGCTCTTTATACTTGTCCGCTTAAAGCTTTTAGTCCCCATTCACTGGGCCAGGTTGATCATCGTGTAAGGCTGATGATGTCAGTAGTACCCTCAAGTATCATGAATTCCTCGATGATGTCTCCCAAGGCTTGATGAAATCCTACAATCATTGGTCGACCCTTATAGTAATTTTAAGGGTCAAAAGTCAAATGTTTCCTATTCGGCGAGCAGAATTGAACAAAATTCGGATGAATTAATGGATATGTTTCACAGGCCAACCAAACCGACAAAACTAGCAAGATAACACGATAAGACCATAAAAGCAAACCCCTCACATTTCCATAAATAAAAAAATCTTCCGATCCACTAGAAATTGATGTATGTGACTGAGCTACATGGGACTTCGTTGAGGTTCTGAGCTTTGGTTGGTTAATCGAAGCGCCCAGAAATGTTGCACCACCAATAACAATAGCTGTCACAGTACATGTTGGCGCTAACAAGGTTTTCTTCCCCGCGTACAAAACAATTCAGATCAATCGAATTCGTCGATTTATAGCGGTAAAGCACGCCCGAAATCTATTTCCAGCACAGTTGCAGAATTGATCGTCTCCGGGAACTTTTTATTTTAGGCTGCATGAACCGGGGATTTATGGCGTTGTCAAAAATGAGGTTTCGATGTATATATGTGTAGTAGTCGTGCTCCTATATTCTTGATATGTGTGCCCGGGAGAAACGTTGTATAAAATATCGAAATTGTAATATTGCGGATTTGTTTCCATTATGCCAGATAAACCAGTCAGTATGGGTTTGCAATTATTTCCACCTCCACCATCCAAGAAGAAAACTTGGAAAAGTAATAGCGATGAGCGAAACCTTCCAACATCCACATCCGATCGGGGCCCTGCGAATCGTTCACAGTCGCTTGATATGTTCGTCGATGGAATGCAATTACCGTTTGGCGGTAGCCAAATTCCCCAAGATGGAAGAGCATTGCCCATGAACATACCTCCTCCCGCCGTGCTTGCATCTGAACGCCCGAGGTCTCACACTTCATTTTCGGAAGCACCTACACTTGTGAGAAGCAACAGTAATTCATCCAGATATAGTCAGCACCACCATCGAGAAGAGCCAGTAATGAGATCCATATTCCCTCGATATAATCCCGAACTTCCATTAGAATATCAACAATATTACCCAACACAGCAGAGCCCCCGACACATTCCACAGAATGCTATCAGTCGACAGTCATATTCCCCCGGAATCAATGAGGTAAGCCCAGGTATGGGCAGTCCAATGTCGTTCGGCCCACAATCACCCGGTCAGTTCGGAAGAGGTCTTCAAGACGAGACATGGCCTGAACCATCAACCTCCGCCGAATTAAAGGAGCTATGGAAAGTCACTAATGGATGGAAAGCATCGGGATCTGAAGGTCGAAAGTTCATTATGAAAATGAATAGCGCGGTAAAAGAACCTATTCACACTCTTTCTTCAGCTACTCAGCCTTTTTACACCTTGCGTCTTGATCCGACTTCAACTTCAGCTCAGGTAACGATGAAAAGGCAAAATCCGGCGAAATCTCCGAGGAAGTCACAATCCCCAAAGAGTGGGGTATTTCCGAGAGCTGATTCTCAAATGGAAGTATTAATTACAACGCTCGAGGAATATTCGCGCCGCTTGCCACCAAATGACGGCTTGGTAGCTCTTCTGTACCCCCATGCAGCCTCAAGTATGGCAGTCGATCTGGCTGGACGGTCAAATATGGCAGACGGGGCCCTAGTTTTGGCAGCAGCCGAGCGAGAGTGCGGTCGATTGTTGTGGGACGATGATACTAAGAAATTTTACCTTAGACATCCTGCTGTCAGCACTCCATTTCTCATAGCGATAAATTCATCACCAGCTTGGTCCAGAGTTGAATATACGCTTGAGCATCCAGAACTACCACACAATCTTGTGCGTTTGGTGAGAGATGGTAGTGGAACAGGATTCCTGGAAATCGATACAGGCGTAGCTGCAAGAATAGATGCTTTCTATATCGTGGATGTAGCGATCGCCGCTGTCATGCTGGCGGCGATGGACGAGGAGAAAAGGATGCATATTGAGAGATTTGATGCACCTCCTGGTGCACCAATACAGCCAGATACTCCAAAATCAAAGAGGAAATCATTTCTGAGGGGAGAACAAATGGAGTTGGATATAGAAAGTCAGGAGAGCCCACAATACAAGATGGTTCCGACGAAAGAAAAAGCCAAAGACAAGGAAAAGGTGCCAGGATTTTGCGGCTTGCTCTGGATGATGGTGAAGGCCATGGCTTGGATCGTGAAGATGGCAGTGAAAGCAATCGCAGCTATTTTAATTGGGCTCAGCAAATGTTTGACTAGGAAAAAGTAATCGCGTTCGGATAAGAGGATGAAACTTTGGCGTTTTTGGTATATGATCACGACTATGATATGATTTTGGGCTCGGGTATGAATGTAATTAATTGCCTTCCTTGGGATATCCCCGGGGTATCTTATTATCGCAGGTCGATGGAGGGATTTCGAACCCAGCATAATTCTCTCGGCCGTTATCTTTTCAGCATGCAGCTTTCGACATGTCTGAAGGCCAGTTAAATAATTTTATCTTTTTCGTTCTCGTATCTTGAATTTAACCCCATTTTTGTTGATGCCACCGACTGTTGATGATTTCGCCATTTTCGCGCGTTGTAGATCCAGAGCCTCCTCGGCGTCGGTCAGAGCTTTGAGCCGCTGGCGTGCAATCGATAATTTGACTTCCAACTTTTGCCCCTCCTTTTCCTGCAGCTTTCGAAGATTTTTGGTCGAAACATCCTCTTCAATATTCCTATCTTTCACTGTGTCATCAAGTTCATCGAGCTCATCGTCCTCGTCGATATCGAAATCCATATCCATGTCAGAAACATCGTCTCCCACTTTTTCTTTCTGCTCTTCTTCGTCTTCCACAAATACAATTTTCTTTCCACGTCCCTTGATGCCCACGGTTCTTTTTTCTAATTCCTCGACTTCCTTCAATGCCTTGTTCCTCATCGTCCGTACGTAACCCAAATCTTGTGTCTTGAACAAGCGCACAGCATCCTGATCCAAAACCTGATTACCTCGATCTCCATTCACAGTTCCTGTGTACTTTTTGCCGGTTTTTACAGGTCCTTTCTTGTTTACCATTCCAAAGTAAAACTCATCAGGATTCTTCTCGAGCACTTTTTGTTTAAGTGCCTTAAGCTTCGCTTTCTTCTTGTTGAAATCGCGCGCTCTGGCAGAATAATCCTACAATTTCCATTAGTATTTAGCAGTGATAATTCACGAATTTCATACCTTGTGCTTTTCAAGAAGTCCCCATCGTTTGCGCTCTTCAGGTTGTGATCGCTCCTTATAGGTACGTCCATCGCGGACGGATTTACTCGCTTTATCCATTGTGTAATTTTTGTGTAATTTTTGTGTAGACCAGATTGAGGAGAATTTTTGTGATTTGAATGTAATTTGTCTGGTTCTGGTGAAGTTGCGTTGTTCTCTGCTGGATGTTTTTCTTGATTGAGATTCCACCGATTTATTAAAATTTCGACAAGGGTTTATCGTTCACGCTAAGATAAACTAGCTCAACTTGGGAAACTACCTTAGGACATTCGATTTTCTCTGAATGAAGGACTGAGGTATAATTCTGCCTCATGAGCCTCGAGTTGTGATTTTTTTCTTCAATTGATTTCAAATGGCAGCTATGTCTTCACAGAAGGAGGAGGTAGAAAAGGCACCTAGACTACCTATGCCATCACGAAATCCTTTACCATTATCCGCAGCACAAGAAGCTCAAGTCCAAGAAGTTTACCATACAAGAGTGCGGAGTTACTGTGCGGCAGAGATTAAGAGTTTGTATTCTTACGTACATATTTGGCAAACTATGACTGATGATGGAATCCAGCGTTCGCAGAGTGCGCTCTCGGAAGAACCTTCACTGCTCCGTTCAAATGCAGAGAACAAAATCGAGCGATGAACAATTGCATGATAACGCATGCCACACAATCAGAAAAGGATGCAGCTAGAGAAGAGTGGTTTTCACTGAGATTACAGAGACAGAGGGATCGTGAAGCAAAGGAGGCGAGGAGGAAAGAGCAAGAAAAGTTCCATAGGGAATGGTGGGGTCTACCAGCCGAAGAAAGAGAAGGCGACAAAGGTAAAGAAATAATGAGGAAGGCAGAAAGAGTTGGTGGATTTCCCAGGAGGGATGAAGGACAGCTTAGCAAAGATCGGCATAGGTGACCATGGTTTTCACCCGGATTCTGGGGCAGCATAGGCGTTGGGGTTTTGCAGCATTTTCGACCAGCGTATGGAAGGCGCGACTGGGGTTTACATGTACGACTATACTGATATGACGTGAAATCGCATTTCTGAACTGGACGAGGCATTTAAGTCCGAACTTCATAAGTCGATCAATTGGATGTCAGTGGCTGTTATCGCCACTTCTTTTGAACCGTTCCAGGCAAGTGCCATTATTTTTGACCCTACTCCGTACTGTTGAGGAAATGCATGCGAGCAAGTAAAGCAGGACCGTCCTAAGCTTCAGAATCCGTTAACTCTTTTACTACCTCGATAATCATCATCCATTTGTGCTTCGAGGGATCTGTTGGAAGCCGAACACAATTACTTCCTCAACTTGTCTTCTTCATGTCCCACGGAGCAATCACAAAAACCACTGCCGAGATTCTGAAATCCAGCGAATTTAGATTACATAGTGATGTTCGGGTAAAGTGCACCGACTTCGGTGGTTTTCATGTCACACTTTTGCTCGCTTCAATTTTTTTGCTGTTGCCAAGGGCAAAATCTATCATGTTTACCCGAAATCTCATCGCTATGCCATGGCATTTTATTGTGTTTGCCTAGTCTCTGAAATCAATAAAGCCACGTATGTCATATTGCAGCGCTTGTAAGGTTACGGAATGCTTGATCATCTAATCGCTTAGCGTTACAAGAAAAGTTTTCAAAAAGAATATCTCATTTTAAGCCTTAGATCATCGATTACAGCATCATTCAGAAATTATATTGCCTAGAACATTGTTGTACATGACTAGCCTTGGGATACCTACTAATAACTTTTCCTTCAGATCCAACTAGGATCATGGCGCAATTCCCACCCAAAACCCGCAAGATTGGCGTTCCTACTCCGACATCAACTTCTACGGTTTTGACGACACTTAAGCGGAGTCTAGTTGATACATCAGCCTCTAAGCCCTTCACGGAAACCTTTGCCTTCTCAGAAGAACCTCCTCTTCGGGTTCCCGAAACCATTGGCACCCTAATCGAAGTCCGTACTTCTCCCAAGGGCGGCCTCGGTATATTTGCTCTCTGTCCCATACCGCCTAACACCCTTCTCTTAAGCGAAAAGCCTCTTGTCATCCTCACCGACACAGGGACGCGTAAAGACCCCCTTGACGCCCTAGTAGCCGCATTACCCCCTTCTCACAAAGCAGCATTCCTCTCACTTCATGCTTATCAGGCAAACCCACGAGAATCCAAAAACCGAAGCATTTTGTATAGTAATGGATTTGGAGTAGGTAAAGTGGAGAGCTTATCTACGGGGGTTTTTGAGACGGCCAGTAGATTTAATCATGCTTGTGTGGCAAACTCAGGATATAGATGGGAAGAGGATTTGGAGAAGAAAGGAAGGATGAAATATTTCAGTATCAGGTATATTGAAATGGGAGAAGAAATTACTGTGGATTATGGACATGGGGTAAAGGGCCTGAAGAGATTTTACGGGTTCGAGTGTGATTGTAAGAAGTGTCGAGAGCGGGAGATGTGAAGTGGGGAGGATGCTTGGAAGAGAGTAATTGTGGAAATTTAAAGGAGGTGGGCTTGAGCATCTTGAGTAATTGCTGAAGGCTTTGGGGTTGGGGTTGGACATCGAGGGAGCTGGGATGGAGTAGAGGCTATATATGACACAAGGCTCTTGACCTTCTGAAATTAGATCAAACAATCCAAAGTCCCTATATATATAACATTTCGGTCACCTGAGATTATATCAGACGTATAAAACTACCTTTGATCTAAATAATGATACTTCCCCATATTCAAGAAGATAGGTGTATTAGATGAGAGCAAATACTTTTATGTCTTGATTTCATACCCTTTGTCCGTTAGTTCTTGGCACTTCTTACTTTCCATGGCACCTAGAGAGAGGTTAATGATAGGATTGAGACACGGTATACTTTTTCGGTAAGATGATATGCGCCTAAGATGTGGTGAATGCGTATTTTAGTCTTTGGCTGACTCGAATTTCGATATAAATTTTTAAATCAGATTTCTCTGTTTCGTTTTTCTTTTTGTTTACCAGGGATGAATAATTGTAAGATCATACTGTGCATGAAAAAAAGCAGATAGGAGTGGGATTGGAAGTCGGAATCATGCATGATGCGGAAATAGGTAGAACACTGGCAAGATTGGAAGTTCACGAACAAGATAGATCTCTCCTCTTCACAATCTCGAAGGTACAGAGATGTATCTTTTCTACAGTTGATATAAGATACGGTAAAAATGAGAGGATATATGTGATAAAAGTGAATTTTTGCTGTATTAGTGCAGTGATTCACTACTTACTCTTATGTTAGTCTCGCTGGTCATTACGTTTGAAGACATGATCAATCATGCATATACGTGGGGTTGGCTTTTGCTAGATTAGCTGGGGAATGAATATGCAATGACACATGGAAGATGGGAAATGGGTATAGCCTGAGATGAGGAATGAAGAGTCATTCATAATCTCCATACAGAAGATAGATCGATTGGACTCTAAAGTCTTATTGTAATCATCATGTATTCCTACTCTCAGAATTCAAAGGCAATGGAAGGGACATGAAAAGAAAGTGAAAAGAGCTTGTGCAAATGAACTATTCACTCTCTCATCGCTATTTATCTCTTGAACTTGACAATTATCTGCTTTTGAATCATCGACTACGCTTCAAATCATCGTCTGTCTCTCGGACTCTCCCTGTTCCATAGTGTATCGAACATGGGCTATCCATGATTTAAAGAGAAACATGAGAGCTGTCTGTGAATATGTAACTTGGTACATATGTTGGTTCAGACGAAATTTCTTTACCAGAGGAAACATCCATGGAATCCCGGGTCGTCGATGTTGTATCATACGATAATGTCCATAGTTATGTCCTGAGTGAATGAACTGATGGAATTGTGGGAAAGTATCTAGAGAAACTTTTGCTTGCTGAAGACCTGCCATTAGAGAGGATGCGGAATTGTAATTGCGCCAGACTAGCAAGTGCTATAAAATTTTAACATACATTACACCAAACGAAGAAAGAATTGTAACTTCTTAACCTCAACAACAGATTTTATATGTCTTTCATCCATTGCAATGTTTTCCACCACATTACTTCAGAGTGCATCCCACTTGTTGCCAATTGATTTGCAGCAAGGTTGATACGAGGAGAGTGTATCTGCAGCCCATCAAGTGTAACTTATCGAACATTATCAATCTCCGTCATCGTCGAGAATACGTATGGATCAGAGGATGTCTCCGATAATGAGGGATCGAGCATCAGAAGCAAGACAAGTAAAAGGATACGCTTGAGTGAAAGGTACTTTGGGCTACGAGACAATTTGCTTATTAAGCTGGGTAAAGTGTCGGGCGAATTCATGTAAGCATAATCTCGTAAAAAATGTTCTATCGACAAATACGCAATGATTCAAGGGTATCTCAACACGATTCGACTTCTGAAAGTCAAAATACTCCGGCGTGGATCTTAAGAATGCTTTTGTGGAGTTAAAGGGTATCAGCGATACTCAACTGGATGCGATTATTTAGTCTGGAAAGTTCTGTCTCAATGACTATCCATATTTGAATATTACAAGTTGCCCTGATATCTATAGATGGGCTTTCCACGATAGACAGTCACAAAAAGCTCATTAATATAAATAGTGTGAATGTCCAATTTAAAAAACGAAAAAGCTTCAAAGGCTACGGTCCTGCTAAGAAGAGACAATGCGGCGAGGGTACCTATGAGCGAAGCTCCAACGCAGAATCCCCTGGTCGAGAAACAAGCTACCAGGATAACGCGAACAGTGTAGGATGGTATGTTGGTCAGCGCAGTCGGTCTAATCTCAAATATGAGGTCGGAGCATTAGACGTCGCCATCAATCCCGTGGGCTAAAGTGTCGATGGTGTCATGATCCAGCTGCTACATCCGCATGATTCAATACCTACCATCAGACAAAGTATCAGTGGATATGATCAAGCTTCTGCATTTGCACCGCTAGTTATGCAGCAATGGCCATACTATATTGAAAATCTAACATCATTTTTACCACCGTCTCACGAGCGAAACCTGTTCGCCTTCGAAGTTGACCATGACAACCAGCAATGACTAACAGCTTTTAAGTTTCGACAATAATCCCACCACGACTACAATGGGGTGAATGCGAACATAGTCCCGGGTCTTTGTTGCGTTGCAGTTTTATGCCTGGAATAACAGAGCACCACAATCAAACTAAGGGATGATTTAACATTGTTCTCAATGTTGATGAGTTTCTTGCTTCTGTATTCGGGACCACTTTAGACATCTACAAATAAAATTCATCGATATTAATTAATATTTACTAGACATGCGTTGGAAGGCTATGAGGGCAGTTCATTCCAGCTGCGCTGGTGTTACCACGGGAGGAGGGCACTTGTTTCAATGTTTAGACTTGGAAAGACATCTCATCAATCCAATCCCACTTCCTCCTGCCATAAGGTATTCTATAACTGTTTCCCCATCCAGAAGCAACACTTGACCAGACTTGACATGAATCTCTATTGCTTCTGGCTTAAGGAACTCTTCTGGCCTCATATAATGTGATCCTTCTACCACTTTGAAGAAGCCATTATGTAGACGAAGCGCTTCTTCAAGCGGTCTATATATGAATACAAGCTCCTTTCCCGCTTTGTATGGGATTAGTTGAGTAGGGTTCTGCATCCAAATGACAGCTTTCGATACTTTAATTTTCGAGTTATATGCTCCTTGTAGTATGTCGTCGATATAGCTGTCACTCCATAACTATTAGATCAGTGCCGGAAATGTTGTGATAGATCAAACTTACATCAAAACCATCATTGCTTTTCGTAGCTGTGACCCAATCAAGTTGCTCATATCCCAAAAATTATGTTCTTGACTGGAGCTCTCTCAGTTTGTCCGGAGGAATTTCTGCTTTGGCAGCATTAACATATGTCGATATTAGTAGGAGGCGAACAAGTCGATGATCTTGTATCCCGAATCCTGTGCCATTCTTATCAGTGATGGAAAAAGACATATAGAAGGAAAATTTTGTGGCCGCACTGTCGTCGCGAATTGACAATATCCATCCACGATTTATTTACGACCCTATTCTTGCCTACCTTGCTAGTAAGCATTGGAGCTTTTGACCTTATGTTATAGATGCCTGAAATACAAGGCCTGAAAAAGATTCCCGTAGTTGGAATAAATGAAATGACAGCAAGACAAAATCTTTTTGCACATCCTCCATAGGAATCCTTCCTTCAGATTCGACAAGTGGCGATGATGATAGTTGGGCCAATTCAAACTTAGCAAGTATGTCGATTCCAAGCCTCTTGGTCGAGGATAAGGTTAAGAAATGCGGAATTGCCTCAAACTCAACTTCATGAAATCCTAACCTGGATACGCCAGAAATATATCACATGGGCAAAGGGTCTGATGCTTACCGAATAATCGGAAATCCAGGATTAAAGCAACACTACGGCTGTGTTCTATTGTGATAGCAATGGAATGACACAAAATTGGCGTGGAAATAAGGCACAAGGAGAAAAGGTTCTTAGTACACCCCCTAGAAATAAACGAGCGGAAAGGGCTGCAGCCGAGGAGAGGAGAAGTGGGTTCCATGCTTCCCCACTGCCGATCTTGTCGGGTAGGAAATTATTTCCTGAAGTCTAGGTTAACCTCAGTGATACCTGCACTGATACGTTGCATGTCTTTCTCATTTCTCTGACTTATATTCGATCTGAGATGACCTTTGTCTGCCTATGACAACAACATTAATCCCAGAGACACTAGCTAGGTCTACCTATTTGCGGTTTGGTCCGATGGTACCTTCTCTAATGTCTTTTTACTTTTTCCTCCCCATCCATATTCCACATATTGCACAGCCTCCCTTTTGCTAAGGACAGGTCCATGCGGATACTTCTTTTTATCCTTCCATTGCACCGACTTGCGTATCCCAAAAAGCTAGGGCAGTTGACTAGTATACGCCTCTTATCCTGCGATCTTCATTGCAGCAATTAAACTTTTCATACCTATTGTATACATCGTCGGAAGTTTCTCAAATAAGTCAGTGACATGCTCCACGTCGGAACTACAAGGATATCAACATAGAAAATATACAATTCCATGGTGGCATTGACTATTGCCCCCTGCAGGGCCGGTGAAAGCTGCATCACAGGCACACAGTAAAATCCGGCTGAAGGACTGGTAACATACTTTTTCTCTACATGGTAACCATTTAATCACACTCAGGGTCATAATATTGAACACGCGCTGAAGATATCTTGTCAATTTGTTCTGGTGTACTCGGAACTGATATCGAACTTCTGATTGCAGTAACATTCCAGCGACTTGGAAGGATACTTGCACACGAAGAATGCATCTGAAATACCGCACTACACTAGTATATGGCTTCCCGTCTGTCAATCAAAGTTTTTTTGATTGGTTAGTAATGCATTCTATCTGCAATATCATTGGACGCCAAATGCTCAGTCCCAGACTCTTTGGCAGGACATCTTGGGCGCACTGTGGCTAGTATACAAGCATATTGTAACGAATATACTTGGTTTTTGGATCTGCCAAATAGTCAGCCGACGTCAGCGGCGACAAGCCGCCAGCCGTCATTCCAATTGTGTTTTTGCCTATGACCAGCATCTGAATGGAGATATTAGATTACCTCTACCGGTGTCGATCGCTGGACCCGTTCTCAACGGTGAAAATGATGATCTCATCCTTGGTCTCGCTTCAAGCATCGAGAAATCAAATAGACTTTTATCTGATAGGCCCTTTTTGTTCCTATGGCTAGTAACTATGTTTATACCGTCACAGCTCGATCCTGTGGAGCAATTAGAGTATGGAGATATACAGATATAAGTATCAAAATTCCTTTCATGTTTTTCTTTAAATTAACTCAACTACAATCATCTTTGTCTTTAATCAGTTTATCTATTTTCACAGAATCTTCTCCTGTATTCGAACATTAACATACCACCATGAAGGTAGCCATTACTGTCGCTCTGTTGGTGTTTGCTGCCACTGAAGTCGCTGCGTACCCCAGGATAGCTGCTGGGTATGCTGAAAAACTCGCGAAATCACAGCGCGGCAAGCGAAGCACAGCTGCTCGAGACCCATTACAAAAGCGCTTTGGTTTTGATGCTGCATCGCAGTACGTTAGCACGACCGGAAAGAATGCGTTCGTTGCACCAGACTTTGATGCAGGAGATGTTAGAGGCCCTTGCCCCGGTTTGAATGCTGCAGCAAACCATGGATACATTCCCCACAATGGTGTTGGAACCATTGGCGATTTTATCGAAGGTACCAACACTGCCTTTGGCATGTCGTTGGATCTTGGAGCGTTTCTCGGCATCTATGGCGCCGTGTTCGATGGCAACTTGCTAGGTATGTCTGAATGTTCTTTTTCATGGGCCGGATGCTAACGTCCTATAGCTTGGTCGATTGGTGGACCAACACCTAACAATGCTCTTCCTTTGGGAAATCTCTTGGGTCTTACCGGCCAGCCCCGAGGAATTTCTGGCTCACACAACAAGTACGAATCCGACACCTCTCCAACTCGTCCGGATCTTTACTTGGCTGGGCAATCCTTCAATCTAGAGGTTGATTTGTTTCAAAAGTACTATGATGCCTTAATTGAGGGTGTTGGTGCCGATGCACAATATCAAGGACTTCTTGACTTCAGAATTGATCGCTTCAATAACTCTATTACGACGAATCCGTACTTCTTCTCTTCACCCTTTGCCGGTGTACTCGTCTCACCTGCCGGTTACAACTTCCCTGTTCGAATGATGTCCAACAAATCTGCAGAATTTCCAGAGGGCTCGCTGACAAAAAGGGACCTAATGTCTTTCTTCGCCATCACTGGCGAGTCTGGCAACTTCCAATATACTCCTGGCCATGAACGAATCCCAGATAATTGGTACAAGAGAGCTATTGGTGATGAATATTCCATCGTTAGCTTTCTTGCTGACGTCGTCGACTTTGCAGTGCAATATCCACCTCTTCTTAATATTGGTGGAAACACCGGCAAGCCAAATACTTTTACACCTGTCGATCTTCGATCTTTGACCAACGGTGTGTTTGAGACGGGAACTTTACTTGAGGGAAATAACTTGGAATGTTTCGTCTTTCAGATCGCTCAAGCAGCACTTCCTGATATTGCTCGTGGTTCTCTCATAAACGTCGTGGATGCCATTCAGCCATTCTCAGATATTGTTACTCAACGTCTTGCTGGCTTGGGCTGTCCGCAACTGAATGGCATCGACCAAAGCACATTCAATAATTTCCCAGGATACACTAATTGCAAGAATGGATGCTCATCGTATTAGATGAGATAGTATGGGCTGTGCAATTTACGGTGTTCTAATAATGACCGGATGGAGGATTTTAGCTGTCATTTTCAAGCAGATTCTATTCAATTCTTTTTAATTAATTCCATATAGATTAGTATATTTTCTTTCATTAGAATTGACTTGTATTTCGAAGAACTATTATATGAATGATTTGATGTGCAACGTTTATTAAGCTTCAACACCTTCATGAAAGAAAACTAAGAATCACATTGCATTCTTCAAATTGTACATAGGTGCATGAATCAACTCTTACTCAATTTTTATCGCAAGGCAGAGTCAAAACCATCAAAAGTACATGATATAGGTACTATACCTATACCTTGGCTGATCGAGGCTAATATTGATGATCACGTTTGCCAGCCTTGTTGAACCTCCTCGAAGCGAGGCTGAAATTCCTGCATCTCGAACTTCTGCTACTTTTCATTTCTCGATTGCCAGCATTATGAATTTGTCACTGACTGATCCCTTCGTTCTTGCACAAGACTATCCCGAATCATCTACACTTACTCTTCGTAGCGGCCATGCTTCGTGCGTGCGCTTTAATCGCAAAGGCGATTTCCTTGCCGCAGGGCGTACAGATGGCACCGTCGTGATTTTTGATGTCGAAACCAACGGCATAGCGCGAAAGCTCAAAGGCCACACCCGACAAGTGCAATCGTTGAGTTGGTCGTGCGATGGCAGATTCTTACTTACATCAAGTCAGGATTGGACGTGCAATATCTGGGATTTGATGGATGGGACTATTGTAAGGACTGTACGATTCGAGGCACCAGTATATTTGGCAGAATTTCATCCTTGGACACAGTGAGTCAAGAAATATTGGTTGACCTTTATCCTCCCAATGGAGACTGATAATTTTTTGCGCCTTCTAGTCTTAAGATATTGGTCTCATTATTCGAAGATCCGCCATTACTGGTAGATCTCACGAACCTAGAAGTGGTAAAATATATCCTACCTTCTACGATCAAAAAACGAACCGTGTACGGAGAAGATGAATCAAAACCCATCGCACCACAAACTACTACAGTCGCTATATTCACCGCATCTGGAGACCACATACTTTCGGGTACTAATAAGGGATGGCTAAATATAATAGAGGTGGCTACGAGGACAGTGATCTACTCCACGAAATTATGCACAGGGGTATTACTTTATATGCGACTTACGACTTCTGGGCGGGACGTGGTGGTTAATGCCCAAGATAGGATTATTAGGACGATACAAATACCTAATTTATCAGCAGAGGATCTGGACCCCGATACGATAGATATCGAGGTCGAGCACAAATTTCAAGACGTGGTAAACAGATTGAGTTGGAACCATGTGGCATTTAGTGCGACCGGGGAATATGTGACGGCTTCGACTTTTAACAATCACGATATTTACATCTGGGAAAGAAACCACGGAAGTCTGGTGAAGATTCTGGAGGGACCCAAGGAAGAGCATGGAGTGGTTGAATGGCATCCACATAAGCCCATGATAGCGGCATGTGGTTTGGAGTCTGGAAGAATACATATTTGGTCGATTGTTCCGCAGCAGAGATGGTCGGCTCTGGCACCGGATTTTGCGGAGGTCGAGGAGAATGTTGAGTACATTGAGAGAGAGGACGAATTCGATATTCATCCACAGGAAGAGATCCACAAAAGGAGATTGGATGCTGAGGACGATGATATAGATGTCCTAACAGTTGAACCAGTCAAGGGGGATGTTGTCGACGAAGACAATGCATTCAGGATGCCAGTACAACTTGATGGTGACGATACCGAGAGCGAAGAAGAGTTTGTAGCTGTGGGGAGGGGTGAAATGAGAAGGAAGAGTCCATCTGATGGGCGTAATTACCAGCTTGATTCGGAAGCAATCGGAAGTGCGGACGAACAACCTCGAAGGAAGAAAGGCAGAAGACGTTGATTCGTCTTATTCTTCTACTTTTGTTGGCAAATGGCGTTTTTAGGAAAGTAGGTGGAAGGATGTGGTTCGGAGCGTTGGTGGGGTACTTCGAACTGACTTGCATATCATATGCAGCTGCACATACATACAGCCAATTAATAGCTTACACATTAGGAGAAAATAATAATCTAGCAACAAGTTCATCCAGCACTTCCTTCGTTATCTTATCTCACAATTTTTGCATAAGTATTTATACAAGACATATATCTCCTGTTTTAGTTCTCCAAAACAGTCCGAAACTCTCGAGGTTGTACGAAAACGCCTCAAGCCTGCAAATCGCTTACATACCAACACATTCATTCCTGGCCCTCCAACCATATTGAATTCCTATTATCCGTCTTACATTCCCGTCTTGCCTATCCAGTGAAAGGTGGCTGCATCCAGGAACTTACCCCTCATTCCAAATTCACTCACATAAAGAACGTGATAAAGAGCTCCTCCTACCATGTCTGCAAATCGCCCAAGTCCTCCTTCCCTCACAATCACAACAAAAACACTCATACCACCCACAAACCTCATTGCTGTATCCTCAAATTCATTGAGTGCCGGTACACCATCTTCATCAAACTCAACCTCCACCGCAACCACGTTATCAGCAATTTCATCCGTAGCCAAATCGGCACTACCTATTTCAAGGGCTGGATTGAACAGGAAAATGCCGGCAATTCCAATCAGGGGGGCTGTGAAAGAGTTTGATTATATAGTTATCGGAGGTGGTAGCGGTGGGAGTGGGACGGCGAGGAGAGCGGCGGCGCCGAGGATAAAGGGGGGATGGGGGAAAAGGGTACTTTTAGTGGAGAGTGGGAAGAGTGGTGGGACTTGTGTTAATGTTGGGTGAGTTTTGGAAGTGTTTCTTCTGTTTTTGAATTGCGTTGAATGGAACTGTACACACAGCTTCTGGGTGATAATTGCAGCAGATTGAGTCGAGTGACTTGGGATGATGCATTAAAGTTAGTCTAAATTGTACCGAGGATGAGGAACAGTGGTGGGTGTGTTTTGAGCTGGGAAAACATAAACTTGTTATTTGATATCCGCTTTTTGAATCTGCGAAGAAATTTCCTCCTAGTATTCTTATAAGCCTATAAAGTACATTCGAATTCCACAAACACTAACAACAAGTAGCTGTGTCCCTAAGAAACACACTTGGAACTTCTCCTCCATGTCTGAAGCCCTTCGTGCTAGCCAACACTACGGTTATGAGACCCCCTCCAATATTCCCTATAATTACGCCGCATTCAAAGCTAAACGCGATGCCAACATCGCCGGTCTAAACCGTGGCTACGAAACCAACTGGGAGCGCGAGGGGATTACTCTCGTTCGTGGAGGTGCCAGGTTCATTGCTGCGAAAACTATCGCTGTTGAATTAGTAGATGGAACTGGCGTTGAGACATTCAAAGCTGAACATATCTGCATAGCCACCGGAGGCAAACCAATTGTTCCAAAGATTTCCGGAGCGCAATTTGGAATTACAAGTGATGAATTCTTCGGACTCGAGGAATTACCCAAGAAGATAGCAATTGTTGGTGCGGGATATATAGCCGTTGAAATGGCGGGAATGTTGAATGCTCTTGGAGGAATCGAAGTACATATGTTTATACGAGGCGACAAGATATTGCGAAAATTCGATCCGATGATTTCAGAAACGATGACGAGGACATACGAGGAAGCAGGGATTGTCATTCACAGGGGATATAAGAACTTTGCAAGGGTAGAAATGTTTAGTGGAAAGAAAACGGCGGAGGAAAAGGTGTTGAATTTGAGATGGGATGGGGATGATGGGAAGGGCTTCGTTGTTAATGAGGTGCTTTGGGCAGTGGGGAGGAGCCCGGATACCGAGGACTTGAATTTGGGGGTTGCGGGGGTGTTGACGGATGACAAGGGACACGTTAGGGTGGATGGGTTTCAAAACACTAATGTGGAGGGTGTGTATGCTTTGGGAGATGTGACGGCTCAGTTGCAACTTACGCCTGGTATGTATTTCCTTACACAATCTTATGAAAATTACATGAGGTATTTCTAACAAAATAGTAGTTGCAATAGCGGCTGGCCGTCAACTCTCCAACCGACTCTTCGGGCCCACTCAGTTTTCACAAGCTGCGCTCTCCTATAACTTCGTCCCAAGCGTCGTATTCGCACATCCAGAAGTCGGTACCATCGGGCTAACCGAACCGCAAGCTTTGGAAAAATATGGGGCCGGCAATCTCAAAATCTATCACACGAAGTTTGCAGCAATGTTTTATGATTTCTTTCCGGCGGAAGAAAAGAAACATTTACCGACCGAGTTTAAAATCATTTGTGAGGGAGACGAGGAGAGAATTGTGGGGTTGCATTTGATAGGACTGGGGGTCAGTGAGATGTTGCAAGGGTTTGCGGTGGCGGTTAAGATGGGGGCTAGAAAGAGGGACTTTGATGCTTGTGTGGCGATTCATCCGACGAGTGCTGAAGAGATTGTTACGATGAAGTAGCGGTTGGGCAGGGTGGAAATGTGGGTTCTAGGCGACGTGGGATGGTGTGGGAACAGGTGGGCATAGGCAATGGATGTGTGGACTGGATAGAAAAGGTAATTGGTGGTAACTTGAACAAAAGCAACGGGGTGGATATATTATGAGTACAATTGGTACAATGTATTTCTGGACATAGGGATTTGATCATGGCAATGAATTCTAGACTTCTTTCTTCTGAAATTGAACATAGAAACACAGAACTGATGAATGAAACTTTGTACTGATACAGGGCATTTTCCGGAGGACTACATGAAATAGTATCCACAGTCTTCTCGATCCAAAGTTCAAGCCATCTCAAGCTCTGTACAGGCAACTGTTGAAGCTTTCGTTGGAGGGAGCATCAAGTATGATCCCACGCAGAAAGAAATAGGAAAAGTGGAGATAGAGACTAGCTTGAACACATCATCTTGTGTGCTGTCCGGATACGTATGAACCATAGGGGACTGAAAATTAGGGTATTGGGAATTTATGATATTGAGGAGGAGAGAGAACCAGTGGAGATATAGGGACTAAAAGGAGAAAGAATATTGGAAGTAAAGCTTCGACTTCTGCCAGCGACTTGGCTGCCGAATCCCGATATTGTAAGACTTACTAGAAGCTTGACCTCACTACCTGTCTATCTAGTAGCAGAAAGCCAATTCAAAGAAAAAGTGCCTAGTAATTACCTATTTTGTATATATTCCTTTGTACTTCCCCCGGGTGTGCTACTTCGAATCCAGGCTAGATAGCTTCCTACTAGGGAGGAGTTAATGCCCTAGTCTAGCTCCTAAAATGTCGATAGTAGTGGTAGAGAAATCATCAAAGAAATATAAAAGCTATTTTCTTTGACCATTTCTCAAAATGTAAAATTTCTCTCCTTTTCTTGTTCCCATCAACTTCCCTCACCGGATGAGTCTTTTTTGGGGGGGTGAATGTTTGAAACAAATCATCAGCCACATCTCGTTTATAATTGGTTCACAACAATAAACTCATGGACTAACCACACTTGGTTAAGCGGGCTATCCGGTAGCCTCATCCATCAGCTTTCTTTCGCGACAGATCAAAGGAACCTCGTCTTAAGCAATCCCATCCACCACCATCAACAACAACCGACAGTTCGTGGAATCGCACCAAAAGACGTGGATTCCTCATCGCTGGTCTTTCTAGAGAGGAAGAAACTGTATACACTCCTTTATAGACAACGTCGACAGATCGGTCGAGTCCTCACGGTCGGAGAAATCGAAAATTGTCCTCAGGCCGAAGGCCTGGCCTCGCCCTCCCGATCGCAATATCAACATCCTATCCATTTTGCACATAGACTTGCTTGTTTCCCGATATAGTTCTTCTGCGAATTACTGAGAACATATTTTCGAGATAAAAATCGCGTCGCAACTTTGGTACAGTGGTGGATTACTTCTTATACCGCTCGTCGCCACATTTGCTTTTGACCTTTGAACTATAAATCAAATTTTTAATAAAAATCAACAACAACTGCCAATATGGCGAATCTTAATTTTGCGCATTCAGATGCGCCATTACGGACTATCCAGGAGATTCAATTTGGTCTCTTCTCTCCTGAGGAGATCAAAAATATGAGTGTAGCTCATATTTTGTATCCTGAGACTATGGACGAGAGTAAGATGAAGCCAAGAGAGCAAGGTCTTAATGATCCCCGACTTGGTTCTATTGACAGACAATTTAAATGTGCTACTTGTGATCAAAATATGTCGGAATGTCCTGGTCATTTCGGTCACATCGAACTGGCCAAACCTGTTTACCATCCTGGTTTCCTGAAAAAGACAAAGAAGCTCTTGGAGATGGTCTGCCACAACTGTGGTAAAGTTAAACTAGACAGGGTTAGTTTACTACCTGTTTGAGGTGGTTTGTTTCATGTACCTTGATGCTAACATCAAAATATCAGAGCAATCCAGCTTACAAGGCAGCCGTTTCTATCCGCGATCCTAAGCGCAGATTCGAGGCTATATGGAAGCTCTGCAAGACCAAGATGATTTGTGACAGTGACGTTCAGATGAATGAGGAGGAGTTTAACGCAGATCCAAAGGAAGCTGCAAAGAAATCGCACGGGGGTTGTGGCAACATTCAGCCTGAAGTTCGTCAAACTGCTCTGGCCCTCTGGGGTACTTGGAAAGCTCCCAAGGATGAAGATGGAGAGGCTGTGCAGCCTGACAAGAGACAAATCACTCCGGATATGGCACTCAACGTCTTCCGCAGCATGTCTACTGCTGAAATTCAGGATGTTGGATTGAATGCAGATTATGCTCGTCCTGAGTGGATGATTATTACCGTTCTTCCAGTACCACCACCTCCTGTTCGACCGAGTATTTCCATGGATGGTACTGGTCAGGGTATGCGAGGAGAGGATGATTTGACATACAAGTTGGGCGATATCATTCGTGCCAATGGTAATGTTCGACAAGCACAACAAGAAGGTTCGCCTCAACACATTCTGCAGGATTTTGAAACTCTGCTGCAATATCACGTCGCAACCTACATGGACAACGATATTGCTGGTCAACCACCAGCTCTGCAGAAGTCGGGTAGACCTGTCAAATCCATTCGTGCTCGTCTCAAGGGTAAGGAAGGTCGTCTCCGTGGAAATTTGATGGGAAAGCGTGTCGACTTTTCTGCTCGTACCGTTATTACGGGTGATCCCAATCTTTCCCTAGATGAGGTCGGAGTTCCTCGAAGTATTGCCAGAATTCTCACGTATCCGGAGACCGTTACACCACTAAACATTGATAAGTTGCATCAACTTGTCAAAAATGGTCCAGATGAGCATCCTGGTGCCAAGTATGTCATCCGATCTGATGGTACACGTATTGATCTTCGTCATCACAAGCGCGCAGGTGCAATTTCACTTGAGTATGGTTGGAAGGTTGAGAGACACATTGTTGATGGTGATTTCATTATCTTCAATCGTCAACCATCGTTGCACAAGGAATCTATGATGGGTCATAGAGTTCGTGTTATGCCTTACTCCACTTTCCGTCTCAATTTGTCTGTCACATCACCATATAACGCAGATTTTGATGGAGACGAGATGAACTTGCATGTTCCACAAACATATGAGACTCGTGCCGAGGTCATGAATCTCTGCATGGTGCCACTTAACATTGTTTCTCCTCAAAGAAACGGTCCTCTCATGGGTATCGTTCAAGATACACTGGCTGGTGTTTACAAAATCTGTAGAAGAGATGTTTTCATAACAAAAGAGCATTTGATGAACATCTTGTTATGGGTTCCAGACTGGGACGGTGTCATTCCTCAACCTGCTATTCTTAAGCCACGTCCTAGATGGACTGGAAAGCAAATTGTCAGTTTGATCATCCCTAAGATCGTCAATTCCTACAACGCCAGCAAGGATAAGGAGCATTTGCATGCGCCATTGAACGATGATGGTTGCTTGATCCAGGAGGGACAACTCATGTATGGTCTTATGGCCAAGAAGAATGTAGGAGCTTCTGGTAATGGTATTGTTCATATTGTTTTCAATGAACAAGGTCCTGATGCTGCAATGGCCTTTTTCAACGGTTGCCAGCGAGTTATTAATTATTGGCTCCTTCATAATGGTTTCAGTATCGGTATTGGTGACACGATTCCCAACAAAGAGACCATTGAGCAGATTGAGAAGGCTATCGCTAAGCAGAAGGCTGAAGTCACAGAGCTTGTTGAGAAGGCTACTAGTAACGAACTTGAATCCCTTCCTGGTATGAACGTTCGTGAAACCTTCGAGAGTCAAGTCTCCAAAGCTTTGAACGAGGCTCGTAACACAGCTGGTACAAAGACCGAGGACGGATTGTTGGATATCAATAATGCTGTACAGATGGCTCGCTCTGGTTCTAAAGGTTCTACTATCAATATCTCTCAGATGTCTGCCCTTGTGGGCCAACAATCTGTTGAAGGTAAACGTATTCCTTTCGGTTTCAAATACCGTACTCTTCCACATTTCACCAAGGACGATTATTCGCCAGAATCGAGAGGTTTTGTCGAAAACTCATACTTGAGGGGTCTCACTCCAACAGAGTTCTTCTTCCACGCCATGGCTGGTCGTGAAGGTTTGATTGATACCGCGGTTAAGACTGCAGAAACTGGTTATATTCAACGTCGTCTTGTCAAAGCTCTTGAGGATGTTATGGCCAAATATGATGGTACCGTCCGTAACTCACTTGGTGACATTGTTCAGTTCGTCTATGGTGAAGATGGTCTAGACGGTGTCATTTTCGAGAATCAAAAGATGGATCATATCAACATCAGTAACAAGGCATTCAATGATCTCTTCAAACTTGAAGTTATGTCTGAGCGGATTTCAACAGATGTCCTAGAGCATGCAAACGAACTCTACGGAGATCTTGAGACGCAACAACTGCTTGATGCAGAATTTGCTGCACTGGAAGAGGACAGAAGAATTCTTCGAGACTTCGTCCACTCTCGAACCAAGGAGAAGGATGACGATCACTTCCAACTTCCTTTGAATATCATTCGTATTATCGACAGCGCAAAGAGATTGTTCAAGACTGATGACGGAAAGCGCAGTGATTTACATCCCAGAGATGTCATCCCAAGAGTGCAGCAGTTACTCGACCGTATGATCATTGTCCGTGGAACTGACGAGCTTTCTGTTGAAGCTCAATATAATGCCACAATTTTCATCAAGGCGCAGTTCCGATCTCGTCTTGCCTACAAACGTATTGCACTCGGTATGCACCTCAACAAGCTTGCTTTTGAACACATTCTTGGTGAGCTCGAGACTCGTTTCACTAGAGCTTTGGTCAACCCTGGTGAGATGGTTGGTGTGCTTGCTGCACAGTCTATTGGTGAACCAGCCACACAAATGACCTTGAACACTTTCCATTTCACTGGTATTTCATCCAAGAACGTTACTCTTGGTGTGCCACGTCTCAAGGAAATTTTGAATATCGCTCCGAATATCAAGACACCCTCCATGATTGTTTATCAGGATGGACCTAATGCTAATCAAGAGACTGCTAAGTTGTTGCGAAGTGCTGTTGAACATACTACCCTGCGCTCCGTTACATATGCTACCGAGATCTACCACGATCCTGACATTCAATCTACTACCATTGAAGATGATATTGATATGGTTGAGTCTTACTTCATTATTCCAGAAGAGCATCATGATTCACCGGATAATCAATCCAGATGGCTTCTTCGTCTTATTCTCGATCGTCAAAAGATGTTGGATAAGGGATTAAAGGTCGATGATGTTGCTATCAAGATCAAGGAAAATTACCCCAAGGATTTGGCCGTCATTTTCAGTGACAACAATGCCGAGCAACAAGTTATTCGTATCCGAATGATCAAGCAGAGCGATTCAAAATACGATGATGATGACATTGAGGAAGATATCATGCTTAAGCGACTCGAGGCGCATATCCTCGATACTTTGACCCTTCGTGGTGTTCTCGGTATTGACAGAGCTTTCTTGAACAAGGATGTTAAGCTATTTGAGAAGCCTGATGGTAGATTGGTTGCAAGCAGAGAGGACAAGGACTGTGAAGAATGGTACCTTGATACCAGTGGAACATCACTGAAGGAAGTCTTGACTGTGCCAGGAGTTGATCCTCGAAGAACCTATTCGAATCATTTCATTCAGGTTTTCGTGGTCTTCGGTATCGAAGCTGCTCGATCTGCCTTGATGCGTGAATTGACAATGGTGTTGGCTTTCGATGGTTCTTATGTCAACCATCGCCATCTTGCTCTTCTTACTGATATTATGACATCACGTGGCCACCTAATGGCTATCACTCGTCACGGTATCAATCGTGCTGACACTGGAGCTTTGATGAGATGTTCTTTCGAAGAAACTGTTGAGATTTTGCTTGAAGCTGCGGCAGTTGGTGAATTGGACGACTGCCGTGGTATTTCCGAGAACGTCATGCTTGGCCAGCTTGCCCCTATGGGAACTGGAGAGATGGATGTTTTGCTTGATCCAAAGATGCTGGAAACTGTCATCTCTGACAACAGCCGAATGGGTCTTATGGCAGGAATCCCCGTTAAGGGCGGTGAAGGTGGTGCTGCAACTCCTTACGATGGCCAATCTCCACTAAATGAGGGTGGTTATCTTGGTACACCTGATTATGGTGCTGCATTCTCTCCCATCCAAAGTGCTGGTTCTGAGACACCAAGCG
This sequence comes from Sclerotinia sclerotiorum 1980 UF-70, assembly GCF_000146945.2. NCBI lineage: Eukaryota > Fungi > Ascomycota > Leotiomycetes > Helotiales > Sclerotiniaceae > Sclerotinia > Sclerotinia sclerotiorum. The sequence goes on from NW_001820829.1 coordinate 881,811, forward strand.
GATTTGCGACAGAGTATGGTGGAAGTCTCGGCTTTGGTGGTGGCATGAGTCCTTATGGAGCTGGGTCGAGAAGTCCGGGTGGTGGTTATTCTCCAACCAGTCCTTTCAATGCATCTCCAACCTCCCCACAGTTCTCTCCTTCCAGTCCTGGTTACAGTCCAACTTCGCCAATGATGGGAGGTGGTGCAAGCCCTGGATATTCTGTTTCGCCTCGGTTCTCGCCGGTCAGCCCTGCATTCACACCTACATCTCCTGCCTATAGTCCTACCAGCCCTAGTTTTGTGTCCCCAACTTCGCCTTCGTATAGTCCAACGTCACCAAACTATTCACCAACCTCTCCTAATATCCATGGATCACCAACTAGTCCGTCTTATAGTCCTACATCACCATCGTACTCACCAACTTCTCCCAACTATAGTCCGACCAGTCCAAATTATGCTGGAAATAAAGTATCACCAGGCTCAGGTCTCTCACCTACCAGTCCTGTCTATTCTCCAACTTCTCCAAACTGGAGTCCATCTTCGCCCCAACACCAGGGCAACAATACTTCTCCAAAATATTCCCCAACCAGTCCCTCTTACTCTCCTACTTCTCCAAACTTTTCTCCAACGTAAGCCAAGCCATTGCTTTTGATTATGGTACCCTTGCTAACATGATATAGATCCCCTCGCGGTGGGAATAACTGATTTTCTTTTTCCTTTAATGTATCAACATTGCCTAAGAAAAGAATATGCATATGGTCTCTGGGCGTTCTGGGTTTGCCTGCTCATAATCTTCAACCTGAGGATTTTTTCATTAGCATTTGGGTCTTTTCATATTCCTACCATGGCGTTATGGGAATGATTTAAAGCCTAGTACCAAATTTTGCTTTAGATATATTCCACAGCCACCCAAAATTGTATTATGGCTGATGATTCAGGATGTTGGGGGCGGTGGATGCATGCATGGGATATATTGCACACGAAATGTCATTTTGAGCAAGGAAAGGCAAAGGAGATAAGAATGGGTGAATGAAGAACGAGATAGATAAAGGGATGAGACGAGATGATCTTAGATGTCTTGAATGCATTTATGAACATATAATTGAATTGTAACCTTTATGCTTGTGTAAGTTTTTCAGTCTAATAATTAATGTTCTGTGAATGATTGAGTTGTTAATCTGATTTTCCCTGCTGCATATTTGCTGTGGATTTTTATTGAGTGTTGTGTCAACTCCAGAAGTGTTCATGTATGTATGCACATCCTATTGGGTTTCTTGAGACCAGAAAGAGCATCAGATTGAATTGATTGATTCTCTAGCTAAGCAGTTAAGCTGCGAGTATATATTCAAAAAAAATGAAGGAATAAGGTTAGGTATTCAGCCTTCGGAATTAAAGTGCTTTGAAATCAAAATATTGAAAGCAAACAAACAGTATACCAAAAAGGAAAGAATGAATTAAAAGTTGAGTTTTGTTTGCTCCTTATATGCATCATGCAATGTATATGCATATGCTGCCAAGATCCCAGGAGGTCAACACATCCGTATGTCGTAGATATATGGAGCATATACGCATGCAAACTATTTCCATTACCACATATCCCTGATATCATCTAATGAAGCCCTTGAAAGCAATTCAACAATGGGTAAAGATGATATATCTAAAGTCTAGTCACCACCATGACTATTCTAGCAGTTCACAGAAACAAATCACCAAGCCCAATAAGAGAGTTCTACTAGTACTAGCTAGATTCATGAAGATATCGTAAAGGCGAAGAATGCTAAGGATGCTAAGAGCAGCTCCTTTTCTATAGATTAGAGGTATAAAGTGTACTAAAACTCGATATTGTAATCTTACATAAACCCATTCACCCCTATCCTTTATTTAAAGATTCGATATTATAAAGTATAAACATGAATTTATATTCTAATTCCATCCCTTATCCGAGTTATTATGTTCGCATCACTATTTTACACCACCGCATACCCTTCCCAAAACGTGTTTTGAGTAAATTCTATATTCACCGTATAAGTATTATTTCCCTACATAAGGATTCCTTTATGAAGTTGAATTTCCTTTCCTTCTTTACTCAAAAACTAAATATCAAAGATTGAATTTCAACTCGAAGCTATTTGTACTTCTTTGCCTCCGAGCCTTGAGATTTTCCTTCTTTTGGACTATTTGCAGAGTAATGTTATTGATTGTGACAAGTCTTTAAGAGTTTCAGGTTTCTTCTGGATTATAATACTCTTCATACATTGTCTAGTAGTTTATTGGTTCATCAAACTATCTACATCGATCCTTCCTTTTTGAACAGCGGTTAGCATGTCCGACAAAACTCAAAACTCAAAATTACCTCCTGCCTCTTACTTCGTACACTGCAGAAAGATCATCATAACAAAAGAACAAAAACAAAGCAACAACAGCAAGAATGACTGAAATCGAAATCCTCCAAAAAAGAGCAGATAGTCCCAAGCTCAAAACATGGGAAGTAAAAGCACAAAAGAATGTACGATCAAAGAAGCAACCGGCACTTTGGAACTTCAACCACCCGCCAAGATAACTCCCAGCAAGGCAACTATCACTGGTTTTGCAGCGGCCCTTCATACAATGTTACCTTCTAGTCCTACCAAAGCGGTTTCTACTCCGAATGAACAGATGCCAGCAAGCCCGAATAAGAATCAGAAAACTACGGCTTACTATGATTTGACTGAGTCTCCTGAACCGACGGATAATTAGTTGGCGATTAAGGTGTACTGGCTAGTGCTAGATGGATTTGGAATGCTTGGAAGGATTTTGCTGGTGTTGATATCATTTCGGTGGTACTACTTGCATAGTACTATTACAGTATTTGTGGTTATTTATTCTTAATTATCATGATATGAAGAAGGGTCTATTTATGTTAAAGAGGGAGGGGCTAGAGTTCACTAATGGTACGGCTCCTTATGTGAGCCTAGTCACATGACATAGCAACAGATGGAGTCGATGGGATTGAGGTTTATGTCATCCTCAGACCCTCTATTTCGATTATATTTTAGTATTATTTTATGGTAAATACACGGATTTTAATTAATTATTGTATAATTAAAATTTAGGTGTCATTTGGTTAATAAGAACTCGGGGAAGGATAATTGTAACGATACTGTACTGGAGGCAGTGGCTGCCTAAGGTTTCGTCTGGTTGGTAGTTGTGGGTTAAGGCTTTATCACTGGTATTCACTTGGAAGTGAATTCGTTACTAGATCAAGTAGAATTTAGGTAGACTAATTGATAACTAAGTTGAGCACGAAGCTCCTATACTATGAAAATAATGAATGTTTATATACTGCTCCTTTCCAGGAGCCTGGAGGAGCCTACGCTCCTGGGGGCTCCATCACGTGATCCCTACTTGTCCCACGTGATGGTGAATCGTGACAATAATCTCCTAAAGAATCTAAAAACTTTTAATCGCTTTTTTGATGAACTGTTACGTTGTAACATTATAAACTATTATCACGTGTTATAGGATCATATGGATAGTCTTGTGAGGGAGCGAGGGAGCGAGGGAGCGAAGGAGCGAGATTCGAATCTCGCTCCCCAGCTCCATCGCTCCAATGTTGGAATACGAAGGTCTATATAATCAAGATGGATTCCCTTTGTATAGAGATTTGTGCTCAAGATCAAGATCAATCATTTAGTATACTCTACTATTAGTTACGGATTGCATCATTGTCATTACTTAAGTCCCTGCTTGACGCCTAGTTATAAACCACCTCGAGAGCCTAGAGCACTTCCACGTGATCTAGACGGCAAACCTCGTAACAAGAAGGGTCTGAGGATGAGATAAATTGAGGTATTGATTAGTTTGCCGCTATTATTGATATCACTTTGTATCTCTGGAGTACTTGGGAATAGAATTAAATTATGTTTATTCAGATGATTTTGATGTGATTTATATGAAGAATTGATGTATTTTTGAGTGACAAAATTATTGAGAATGAGGCCTTTAATTTCCTTTCTGATCTTGGGATTCCACGTACTCTTACTTCCGAGCATTCACCGTAGTAGCTATAGAATGCCAAAACAACATGAGAATATGCGGAAGTCTAGTTAGCCATAAGCAAATCTTAATACATTACCATATTTTATCCTCATTCCACTTGGAAGAATACTCCTAGAGGCTTCAAGCGAGATGCTACTCTCTGCAATGCGCAACAACCGACTCTAGTCAAAATAGTTTCCATCAAACATAGCATACCATAGATGCGAAATATCTACTTGGACATTGGCTCATGTAATCCTGTTTAATTGGCATTGCGACTTCGCTGATATCAGGGTTCAAATATCTTTACTATACTTACTAGGTATGTTTGTTATTCTGGCACTATGCCTCCAGCTCGGGGTGATCTGAAACGCAGTAGCATGCTTGTAAAGTTAAATGTATTGTCTTGGTCGGGCTTAAAAACCTGCACTGGCAATGCACTGCATTCACCAGTTGGCATTTAGAATCAGTGATCACCGATATCGTAGTATGGTGTTGCACCATCACTAGATTCTAACAGACTAAACATCGACTAGTACGGTACAGTATTCCTCCACATGTACCATTTGTACTATCAAACACATCTATTGTAGTCACTGAGTATATATGGAGAAGGGAGAGATCCGGTTGTTTGACGTCGGGGCAATCACGTGAGTGAATCTCACTGCACGTCCCGAGGTTTACCCTTGGTAGAAGTCACTATGGTCCGAGCTCAAACCATTGATCATTACTGCGGCCGACAACACCGCTCCTTCTTTTCTATTAATCTATTTTATACTTTGATATTGAGAGATTGATTATCAAACAGATCAGCCAAATTATTATTACAAACAAGCAAAACAAGTAAAAAGTATACCAAGTACATGTATTGAATTTCTTCCTAACTTTTGCCATCAACATTTGCTAATTTGTATACCACAAAATCAGAATCCGGTTTCTCTCCATCAATCAAGTGGGGTCAAAATTTATGCGGCCGCAACAAACAGAGTAACTTTCTCAGAGCCGACCGAGCAATTTGACCCGAAGATGGATCATCCTCCGACTGGCCCGAATCATGGACCTCATGGATCCTCTGGTCCTCATGGACCGAATGGTTCCAATCCCCTTACCCTTGGTCCAAATAACATGCCTCTTGGTCCGAATGGCATACCTCTTGATCCAAGTAACATGCCTCTTGGTGCCAATGGCGTACCTCTCGTCCTAGAGAGAAAGGCACCACAGGCATGCGTAACATGTAAAAAACAAAAAAGAAAGTGCGATAAAGTACTTCCGAATTGTGGTCTCTGCTTTAGAATGCAGCGACACTGCGATTACACTGAACAAACTCCTGCTCCTACGGCTGAGGATATCAATGCTTTACGCATGAAGTTAGTTGAACTTGAATCTAAAGTTAATGGAGGTAATATGCATGCACCTTATGCTACACCTTCGGGCCCAATTTCCAGTGGCCCTGAATATATGCAACCACATTTGCCTGCATATGTAGATCCACAAGAAAGTCCCTTCAATAACATACAAAATAAGTTCCCTGTTATGGCTGTTCTTGATAATGAAATTTTCAGGAATGAAGGGCAAGTGTAATGCTTCCGGAAGGTCAATTTTACTTTGCTGACCAAGTTTTAGTCTACCTGTACCTAGACCTGCGGTGAACCCGCCACCAGTAAGTTAGCATACATCTGATCTGCTTGTTTTACCAAGTGTTCAAAATCCCAAATTTCTTCCTTGAAGTTCGTGATTTCATGCGCGGATACGCTGTTGTAGGTGGTCAATCCAATCTTGAAACCTGCTAATAAATACTGTTTAGGAAGTCAATCAAATGTTGGCAACTGGACTCCCCATACCTGCTGTTATCTTAGAATATTTTGGGACTATTCACCACTGTCTTCCTATAATATCTCATAACAGGTTAGAACGAATGCTCACTACTTCCCCGTGGGATAATGGTGCCGACTTATCTTTGCTATTCCTTTGTATGAAGCTCATCACATCCAAGCCAGTAGATGGCCAAGAATGTCGCCAAAACCCCATGTACATTGCGGCAAAACGATTCGTTGCATTGTTGGAAGCTTCTGGAATGGTATCATTGATCTTATTGCAAGCTAGCATTCTTATTACTCTTTTCGAGTATGGACAAGCCATATATCCAGCAGCATGGATGTCTGCTGGTTGGTGTTCTCGTTATGCTATTTTATTAGGCATCAATGGTTTTGACACCTCTCCTCAATTGATCGGTCCTGTTGTAAGCATTGTGTTCCATTTTCGTGTTGCACATCTAACTAGATTTAATTTTTAGGATACCTGGACTGAGCAAGAAGAACGACATCGTACTTGGTGGGGCGTTCTTATACTTGATAGGTAAATTTGCTATATTTAGTCTGATTGTCAGCAGCTAACAAATAACAGAATGGTCTCCATAGGAAGCAAAAGTCATCTCTTGACCACTCAAGAACCAAAAGAAGAAGATCCGTTGCCTGTTGATGATATTGCCTGGGTAAGCTCTGGATGTAAAGCTCTATGATCTCGATCTAATGGGAAGCTAGGATAACGGCGACATGACACAAACGGTTCAGAGATCTGTATCTACTTCGCTCACTGAATCTGTAACACCATTTGCTCGCCTATGCCAAGGATCTGTGCTGTTGGGAAATGTTCTCCGTCACCATTATACCGAAAAAATTCCGTCGGAAACAGCTCGTTTTGATATCGCATATCAACTCTTCGAAAGCTGTTCTGTTCTCGCTCGTGAAGTCAATGAAGAAGCGGTCGCCTCTAGAGATTATCTCATGTTAGCAACACCTCTTGCTATTATTTACAGCGCAATCATAGCTCTCCTTGATCCCTATTCCCGTCCCGCAGATGGGTCATGCAGCGCAGCAACTTCGTCCGAGAAAGGAGTCATGATGAATCAAGCCATCAAAGGCCTCCAAGATTTCTCACAAAGCGTGGTTCAATTTGCAGAGTGCATTAACAGCCAAGCTCAGACACAACAAGATCTTGATAAAGTTAGTCCATTAATAATGGATTCTTTGTGGGCAGCAGGCCAGCATTACATGTGGGCGTGGAAAGAAAGTCGCAATCCACAATCACAAGAGGCGTTGGAAATCATCCGAAATTGTTTGAGAAGATTTCAAACTAGATGGAGAAATGCGGCAGAGTATTTGAGGATCTTTGATGGTCAAGAATTTGGACAATTTACTTCTGCGCTTGGGAGTGCTAAGCAGATTAGTGGTAGTGGTAGTGGTAGCGGTAGTTAATCCGCTTGTGGCTTTTATTTATTTGTAGCTGCGATTTTCATGTATTAATTTGGACGATTTTTTTTATTGGGGCTTCCTAAGGCTATTTATTGAGTATGTACAGATTTAACTATATTGGAGCAGGACTTATGAGTATATAGTTTTTTATTTATGTATCCGGATATCTTGAATCTATTATTACCTACCAAATTTTATTCGTAGTGTTACTAAATAGGCACTGAAAGTTATAGATTTCGATATCGGGATATTAAATCACCTTTTATGATGGTGAGGGAGGATTGCTGAGGTGATCTTGGGTTAGTTGGTGTATTGGATATTGGATATTGAATCATAATCTTACAATTCGTGTTTTGAGGATGGAAATAGGAGATAAGAAGTTTGTAATCTCAGTGGGGACTTTTCCTGGAGACGAAGAAGCTCTTGGATTTTTGATGGAATGTGAAATGTGAAATATTGATAACTATTAACTAATTAGGTAGGATTTCTAGATAGAAGGGTTAAGAGAATAATAGGAAATAAATTGGATTATTAGGAAATTAGATCATTCATGGAAAGAGTGATTAATATCCTCATTGCGAATACTGGTGTACTGTATATACGATGATTATTCATTCTGAACAATGAGTCTATCTATTTCTAGGTATCTCTATTTTACAGGTTTCTAATCTATCAATCACAGCACTCCTCTAAAACTTATAAACTTGATCTTTTGAGTATCCCAACTCCTTCAAGATACCAGCCAATTCACCCTGATCGGAAGGAGAAACCTTTCCACCAGAGATAGCCTTGTACATTCCTGGAGGACCACAAACGAAGAGTTTAATGTTCTCGGACTTGGGTTCGGGGAGAACAGTCTTCAAAAGCTCCTTGTTGATGAATCCTTTTCCACCCTTCCATGATTTGGGTGGGTTATCTAAGACGTAGAAAGCGCGGAATCTTTGTGGGTATGTGTTCTCGAGATCTTCGAATTCGCGCTTCAATAAGATATCTTCTTCGGTGACGTTTGCGAATACCAATGTAACCTTTGTCTTGTCTGCTGGGTTGTTGAAGATAGCTCGTGCGAGTTGGTACATTGGAGTAATACCGGTTCCTCCAGCAATGAGAGCAATATGGTCATGCTTGTTTGCTGACCATGCGTATTTGGGGATAGGCCCCTTGAAGTCTAATCTTTGACCTGGAACCATTTCGTGCATGTGTTCGGACATAACACCATTTGGGTATTTCTTTACAAGAAGGTCAATAAAACCCTTTTCACCTAATGAAGAATTAGTAAAGGATTTAATAGAAGAGGAATGAAAAAATTCTTACCCTCGTCACTTGTGGGGGTATAAGGACGAATTGCAGGCTTTTGCATCTCCGGACCCTTATACTTTGTAATAAGAGCAGAAGTAACATGTAATCCGCTGACTTGGTCGCTCTCAGGAAGCTCGAATCTGAATTTTTTGGTGTTGTGATTGACAAGCTCCACGCTGTCCAATTTAAGACTGATGAAGCCTTGATCACCACCAGTGAAAGCAGCTTTCCCAACAGCTCCTTCAACCTTAGCTTGTCCCTGTCCAAGAGCCTCCTTTGCCTTGGCTTCTGCGTCTTTTGCTGCATCCTTGACCTTTGCGGCATTATCTCCCTGACTCATGAAATAGTAACCTGCACCAGCTACTGCTGCTGCGACGCCGGTGTACAAGGCAGTATTCGAGCCGCTGCTTGAGGATTCGGTGGCATATCGTCGGTATTGCTATATGTCGATATATTAGCCCATGTAAAGTATTGAATTGGACCATTATGAGCCATGGTGCCGTGGTCTTCCAGCAAGCTATCTATTTGAAGCTTGGTGTTCCACGGCAGCAAAAAAAATAAACAAGTAGCGGGGTTCGGCTTACACTTCTGAAAGGCTGAGCCGCTCTGAGGGTCTGTCTTGCAAACATGATGAAATTTGATATATTTTGATGTCAATTGGGTATCGAAAATGTACAGAGAAATACAGAAAGACAGTATGCCGGGTTCAAGAGTGTATGCTGAGGAATCAAGACTTGGCTTGAGAAGCTTGAAGCTTTCACTATTTACCCACTAAGTGACGTAAATAAACCGGACGTCGCTTCATCGCTAATAATAAGAGCCCGTGCAGGCTTGCAGCTACAGTGGATTGATTTACGATTCTCGGACTTAGGAGAATTGGACTTAGGAGAATTCATACCTTGTAGGTCTACTCCGTATGAATATCTTGAATTAGAGGTGATCTGATGCATTTCATGTTAAAATAGGAACTGGAGTGCTATGTATAGAATTGTTTACAGGAATATTTATAGTAACCTTACTAAAATGCTACTAGTGTTGTAGCATCATACAAGACCTAGCTGTAGGTATTTAAAGCTCGGGTAAAACTGCTAAAGAAGAACTCCTGGAAAGATGACTAATATGAGCTTAGTAACCGCTGATATAATTGGTGCTCGGCAGAACATCGTAGACTTTAGACTTCACTTCAACCTCACCTCATCATCCTTAGTTATCTAGTAGGTATCATATACTGCACAATGATATGATAGCTATCTACCTAATAAAGTATGGAAGAAACGGGAATTTCAATGGATAAAATCATGTGATGCTAAATTCTACTCCAAATAAGTACCTAATCTGATTTTTATCCCCCTTGCACTGCTTTGTTTTTTGGCCTTTTGCTCAAGTTTGACATCAGCCTTCATATTTGATGGCGCACCAATAATATGACTTCCTGAATGTATCTTTGCATCCCGACATCACTTGGTAATTCAGAAGAAGCATCGTATGTGAGGTCATAGAACTCTTCTTAATACCTAGTCAAGACCACGTCTTCGATGTAAAATACAATACTCTTCCTCGTTCCTCACAATTCTACCATACTTCTTGTTATGCCAATTCTCTTTATACAATCATAGACGGCATTCTCTGATTCTGCATATAAAAGAAGTACCTCAGATACAAAGTGTGCATCAGTGACAACAAGTAAGCATTCATTACCGTCTGGTGTCCAATTTGCAGACTTCCTCGTGACAAGTGTCGATTGATAACTCGTTTCCAAGATCCATAGCATAGCCCCAAATGATTTCCTCTGAGATTACTTTAGGGCAGCAAAGGTATTGGAAGGATGGTATTGGGTCGCTTCGAATTGCTAGAGATGAGTTATTGATATTACTATTTAATATTTACTTTTGAGGATTTTGATTATTCCGTTCCTTTCAACCCCAAAGAACAGACAAACAAAACAATCATATCCAGCATAAATTTATCACTACTTTGCTGCATTACGTGGCAAGAAACTGATCATTTTGCTTTCTTCATATTCATCTTCATCACTTTATTTTTGATTCTGCTGTGCTGAATTAATTATCTTGTCTTTGAGAAATTGTTTTCAAAAGATCATCATTCTTTCATCTTCACTTACTCTAAAGAGAACTTCAGTTTCAAATAAATTCCATCAAAGGTGATTAGTATGCGATACTTTGATACAGACGCAAACAAAAATGCCTCGCGTGCTAACTACTCCTACGCGTGGTGACCAAGAGAACCATCAAGGTGTGTTGACTGATGCAAGCTCTCGTTTCAATAGGCAACCGACCAATAGCTTCAGCAAGAAGCCGCACTATCAATACCTTTCACGACATTCCCTCACCACGTCTGACTGCAAAGACTTCAATCTTGATTACTATTTCTCAAGCACTAGCAAGTCATCCCATCCACCTCATCGGAGATTGAGAGGCGGCACTAGCACCCGAACATTGCGTGGTATTGCTCCTCACCAACAAGCTGGAGCCAATCGCAATCTATACGAGACAATCCCATACATGCCTTCAAAGCTTTCCAAGGTAATGATTGCTGAATACGAGCTACCCATTACGGACATTGATACATCTCCCCCTACGATGGTATGTCCGTATTCTATTGCACAGGCCCATCATCAGATCATTTTAAACTACCTCAAAGATAGCCGCGTTTCAATCTATCTAACTGCCACCAGTCTACCAGACTCTTGCTCAATAAAAAATTGCCGTCTAAGCCGATTTGCCGCCTCGAAAACTCGCCTGAACGCCGAGGTTTACTTGACGCTACCGATCTTAATTCCTCTTCTTTGCAATTCCCTATTCTTCTGCCAAAAACCCCAGTCAAATATTCTACTGTCTCAGAACAAGTTTCCACAAAATCACTGGCGCAAGACCTTGATTCTGTTGTCACTAGACCAATTTCACACATTTGTGACGCTGGTTCTGATTTTGAAACCAGAATCGCTCAAATCGGAACTGCTTACGAAGGCACGACGATATCGAAGGTCTCAACCCCCCTCAACGACGAAAAGATGACCTTACCAACAGTCCGACAGAACAATTCAAGCCTGAAGCGAATACAACATAGCCAATCCAAGCTTACGGGTGCTGCTGACTCTACCCAAACAAAGAGTTTTCATCTCGGTGTTCCAAACAGCAATGATCGTCTTACGCCCGAAAGCTATCTTGCCTCCCTCCAAAGTAATGGTAGTCCAGTACCGAAAAAACGACGCCATGCCCGATCTAGCTTAGGTAATGGCGAAGGTAGCAAGTCCGTCGACAACATTTTGTCTCGCCATTCAGAACAGGAAAATCGTTTATCTTTTGAAGGTGATAATGAGAAGGCTTTATTTGGACCTCTTATTCAAATTAATGACGACAACGTCAAATTGCGTGATAATCAAACCGAAGGTGCCACCGATGGTCCAAAACAAGCTGATAGTCATGGAGATTCCGAAGATTCCGCCGAAGGTGTCGCCGAGGATGCTACTCAAGAGGTCACCCAAGATGCCACCGATGGTCAAACACGACTTGCTGAACAAGAAGTTCCTACCAAGGATGTCGTTCAAGGCGTTGCCGACATTGCAGACAGTTCATCTCAAGTTGCTACAAACAATGCTATCCTTGCCGTTGCCCACAGTGGCTCAATGGGTCGTTCGGAGAGTCAAACTACCATAGGTAGACGGAATAAGATGGTTCCGCCTCCATCCAAGCGGTTTGCTAGAGATGCCGATAGAACCATCTTGGGTAGATCACCACCGTAGGTTTATTTGTGCACTATCTATTCTCAACACAAACTAAACCTTATATGCAGATATTCTAAAGTTAGTGCCCGTACATACATGGAGCAGCCTATTGAAGAAGTCGAAGATTCGAACACTAGTCGTCGAAATATGACCAGCGGTGTCTCCTCAACAAAGCCGAAAGGATTCAAGCGTGTACTTGCCGCTCGTGCTAGTACTTCAACCATACAAAGCGGAAATATAGCTGTTCCTAACGATAACAACGGTGCGAAGTCAAATTTTGCACGAAGACTGTCATCATTACCAGACTCTCCAGAGAATCAAACCCTCAAACCCGTTACCGTCGAGAAGAGACTCTCATTTACTGAGCGTCTCACTAAACCAACCGCATCTTCTGCAGCTCGTGCTAATGCCCGCAAGTCAGTCCCCGCTCAAAAGTCAAACACGATGGCTTCTGTTAAGAACGCAGGAAGAGGTCTTAAGAGCCGACTCTCTGGCATGATCCGCACCCGCCGTGCTTCGGAGGTAGTTGGCCTCGTCGAACCTGACGTTCACTCCTCTTCTAATGCTACGGAACAGACTACAATATATCAGGATATTCCCACTGTTGTCTTAGAGAAGACCCCCGAGATTGCTCCATTCGCAAATGATCGCGATGTTGGCGAGGAGTTTGCTTCATTTTACAGTAAAATGGAGTCCCGCTCTGATCAATTTGGTCCAGCAGAACTACCTACAAGTCTTGTTGAGCCCATCAACTCTCGAATTATCAGAACAGCCGAGGACACTTTTGAAACAGCCAATGAGAATAACAAAACATACCAGCAGATAATCGATCATTCTACGTTGGTCGCACAAAGTCCTGAAATATCCGTACAACGCTCTGCGATGTCTGAAGCAGAAGTCGATGCCATTTTTGAAACTCGAAATGTAACACCTTCAGATTCTGTTTTTGGAGACCGCATCCGAAAATTGTCATTGGCCAACCTCCCTACACGTACGCCTCCATTAGTTCCAGAAGACCACAGTCAATCTCAAGTAGATGGTGAATATGACGTTCAAATTGCTGCTGAAGATGGTTCTTCAGATCCTCCACCAAACGAGCAAGGCAATGGCGGCCACGCAGTCGAGCAACCTCAACAACAAACCTTCAACGACTCACTTGATGAAATCAAAGATACACTAGTCAAGCTCCGAGCTGCTCTTCAAGAAGAACAAGATCCATACCAACAACTTGTTCTCATAGGCTTTAGTGTACATCTGACATCCCTGGTCCAGTCCATTAATAACAACCGCAAACTTCTTGTATTCCTAAAGAGAGCTAATGATGCAATGTGGGTAAATGCTTCAGTTGAGTCTTTAGAGGCTCGGAAAACTCTCCATTATTTGGCTAGAAGAGTAACCGCTAATGGCAATACCTAAAAATTGGTACAGACGTCGTTATTGCACTCATGTACCTTTAATTTGTTAGCTTCATGTTTTTCCGCGAGTTCATGATAAGATCTTGCGGAAATCTCACTCGTTCAGCTCAGTTCATGGCATAAATCGTCACACATATTCTCCAGCAACTATTTCAACGATTTCCATCCTACAATACCTAACTACCTTCTGTGTACATTTGAAAACAGCTACTTACTCTAATTTTCCCAACTCGAATACTTCAATTCAATTTAAGAGATCAACAGATTTCATCATCGTCTCAGTATGATTTTCTGTTAAAGTAATCAATCTTACCTAGGATTAATTACTTCACTCATTCCAATCCAATCCAATCCGATCAATTTTCCTCAAAAGTTCTTTTCCTTACAACAAGCTCTGCGCATAATTCTCTAATTCTCTTTTGTTTTGTTTTCTTTTCTTTACGTCTGTATGCAAAAGCTAGTGAATCTCCACAGCTTCTTGTTGTTTTGTTGGTATCACAATCACGGTGGTGATGGTGATGGTGATGGGGTATTCTTTGCTTTTGAGATTTCATTTGGATTTATTTTAGATTTTCTTTTTTATTTTCTTTTTTTTATTTTATTTTTTCTTTTTTTTGAGGGAGGGAGAATGAAAGGAGTGAAGGATCTGGTGGTGTTTATGGACGGGATGGGTTGGGACGGGTTGGGATGGGATAGGATGGAAGAGGGGATTGGGTTTGGTCTTTTGCTGCTGATGCTGCTGAATCTTCATCCGGATTTTCTTTTTTGATTTTTTTTAGCAGGAAAGATTTCCTAGAGATGCATACTGAGGTAAGTAGCTAGGTGACTGATGTTTTATGGTCATGTCAGCCTGGATAATGATGGATTGCTCGAATGGATAGGATGGTTGTTTTGATGATTATGAACGAAGGAAATGATTACGACAGAAGCACTAGTCACGAATGAAAGATTTCTTTAATGTCAATAGGTTAATTAAATACGTAGATACATAGATAGGCAAATAAGTAAATAAGTAAATAATCACCAGCAAAAGAAACATCAACCAATGAGGAAAAGAAAAGAAAAGAAAAGCTTTCCGCATCTATTCATGATGATGTGAGTGTGATGTAATCATGAAGTTATGAAATTTAGACTAAACCTCATAATGGAAAGTATATATAACTACCTACTCACTCAGATTACCCTCTGTAGGTATCAATATAGAGTATTTGATATTACTCATATATATATACATACACCAACTTTTGCACATTAGATCAGTATGATGAATATAGGATTACCTTCTTTAGTGATATATTATTATTATTATCTTACACATTACAATTGTATTCTTATTATTTCAACTTGTGATATATCTCAAGGTGAAGTATTAACAACAGGGAGGACGAAATTAAGCGGAAGTTATTCAGGTCGTATCAGATAATGGCCATACAAGCGTCACATGCAGCTTATTGAGTTGGAAAAAGGTATTTTAATGATTGCGAGCCAAAAGTGACGATACGACTATCGTCCATTCAATTCTGTACAATAATACATCATGTATCTAATGCATCCAACATCCAACCCAATGCTCACCATTCCTCATGTATTCTTTTGTCTCGAGTTATGTCCTTCACCTCCACTCACAACTACATTACAAATCACCTTCCGCATCTTCAACATACATCATTTTCAATAACTTATTCTCCCTTCAACTTGTCTTGGGTAACGCTGAAAGCTGTCTCCAACAACTTCGCTTCCTCCTTTGTATGGCTGGCCTTGAGACCAGTGGCGACACTAGCACTTGGATCTCTACCTGCATACATGACGTGCTTCCTGTCATGGTATTGAGTGTTGTTCAACAAGGTCTCGATTCTAGGTTGGGTGAAACTCCAAGCACCGGCATTGAGAGGTTCTTCTTGACACCAGACAATGGTCTTGGCGTTGGGATACATGTCGAGGTTCTCCTTGAGTTGTTGCCATGGGAAGGGGTTGAGTTGTTCGATACGAGTAAAGGCTGTGTCCTTGATATTGTTGTCGGCGCGGTATTTGCTGAGAGCGGCGTATACTTGTCCCGTGCAGAGGATTACACGCTCAATGTTCTCAGGCTCGTTGATAGATTTGCCATGTTCGGCATCAGGAATAATCCAGCGGAATTGTGAGTCACCAGTGAATTCATCAATTGATGAACGGGCGATAGGGTGACGGAGGAGAGATTTGGAGAAGAAAATGATGAGAGCTGGTGATTGTTAGAAACATACTTGTGCAGTGGAAAAAAGAAACTCACGTTTACGGAATTGTCTATTCATCTGCCTTCTTAAGATGTGGAACAAGTTAGATGGTGATGTCATGTAAGCAATTTGCATGTTACAATCTTGATGTTGGCGGTCGAGCTTTTCTGGGGATGGGAAGACACGAGGATCTTCGTTACAGAGTTGAAGATATCTCTCCATACGACCGGATGAATGCTCAGGTCCTTGTCCGTCATAACCGTGAGGCAACGACATGACGAGACCGGATCTTTGCATCCACTTGACCTCACCGGAAGCAACGAACTGATCAATGATGCACTGAGCGTTGTTGGCGAAATCACCAAATTGAGCCTCCCACATGACAAGAGCATCTGGCGAAGACAAAGAGTAACCATATTCGAAACCAAGACAACCAAATTCACTCAATGAAGAGTTAGAAATGACGAACTTTCCTTGATCTTTGCTAATATGTTGTAAAGGTGTGTAGGTTTTCTCGGTCTCTTGATCATGGAAGACAGCGTGTCTTTGTGAGAAAGTACCACGCTCAACATCTTGACCGGAAACACGAACGTGGTGACCTTCGCCAACAAGGGTACCGAATGCGAGAGCTTCAGCCGTTGACCAGTCAATGTTCTGTCCTTCACTAACGGTCTTGATACGGTTAGTCAAGATACGCTTAAGGTTACGATGAACGTTAAAGCCCTCTGGGTATGAACCAATTGTTTCAGCAATGTGTTCCAAAGTGTGCCCTGGTACACCTGTGGGGTTGTGTGGAAGAACTTCCGTAGCAAGTTCCTTAGGTGATTTGAAGCCGTTCCAAGCAGAGGTTGTCCACTCCTTTGATGTCGGTTGGTAATCCTTGCTCTTGGCGAAGCTATCCTCCAACATTCCCCAGACCCACTTTCTGTGCTCATCAATATCATCCTTGGTAAAGCTACCATCTTTGAGAAGTTGGTCAATGTAAATGTCAATTTGAGACTTGTGCTTCTGGATGCGCTTGTACATCAAAGGCTGCGTAAAAGATGGCTGATCAGTCTCGTTGTGACCATGCTTTCTGTAACAGACGAGATCAATGACAACATCACGTTGGAACTCGGCACGCCAATCAGCGGCCAATTGACAAACGTAGTTGACAGCTTCAACATCATCAGCGTTGACGTGGAAGACTGGAGCATCAATTGACTTGGCAATATCGGTGCAGTAAGCAGTTGATCGAGCAAAACGTGGATCGGTGGTGAAACCAATTTGGTTGTTGACGACTAAGTGAATGGTACCACCTGTGGAGTACGCAGGCAAAGAATGGAAACCCAAACACTCGTAGACAACACCTTGAGCAGCAAAAGCTGCATCACCGTGGAGGAGAACGCCCATAGCGGTTTTGTGGTCTTTCTCGTCGTTGTTATAGTGTTGGATAGCTCGAGTTTTACCAAGGACGACGGGGTCTTCAGCCTCGAGATGGGAAGGATTGGCAACCAAGGAAAGTTGAACACGTTTGCCAGAAGGAGTTGGACGCTCGAAGTTCATTCCAAGATGGTACTTGACATCGCCGGAACCTTCATCTTCGGCAGCTGCCGAACCACCAAATTCACTGAAGATCGACTCGTTGGGTTTTCGGACAACGTTACTGAGAACGTTCAAACGACCACGATGAGGCATTCCAATAACAATGTCTTTAACTCCAAAGTCGACACTTCTGTCAATCAGAGCCTTCATACCAGGAACCAATGTCTCACAACCTTCCAAGCCGAAACGCTTGTCGTTCGGGTATTTGGTAGCCAAGAAATTTTCGAAACTTGAACTCCAGATTAAACGATCCAAGATTCGGCGCTTCTCATCAATCGAGTATTTGAACGGCTTGTCGACCTCAATTCGAGCTCGTAGCCAATCACATTGTTCTCTGTCAGGGATGTGAATGTATTCGACACCGTAGGAACCGCAATAGATACGTTCGCATGCCGCAATAATCTCGCGCAATGTCATCTTCTCACGGCCTGCTTTCTTGAAATGTGGTAGAATACCAGGTCCCAGGGAATACTCGGTATCCAGATCCTTCTCAGTAAATTGATAATGTTCGAGTTGAAGCTCCTTGGGTTTGCTGTAGCCAAATTCCTCAGCCTCCCGTCTAATCCCGAGAGGATCGATATCTGCTTTGTGATGTCCACGAGCTTGATATGCACGGCACAACAACTGGACCTTCAAATGATTTGTAACTTCTGACCCCTCTGCACCGCCCAAGCCTGGCAAGAAACTTGGTACTCCTCCGGTAGGTGTAGGAACCAAAGTTGGAGGAGGGGTGAAAGCTTGCGACATTGGCATATCGCCACTCTCCATATTTCTGAAGTAGACCTGCCATGATATATGCACGCTCGATGGATCCTCCTTCCACTGCATATACATCTCATCAATGTAATTTGCGGTATTTCCGGAGAGAAAGTTATCATTTGGATCTGGGGCACTTGCAGTAGTCGATTCATGTCTCTTTTGGGAGGTGATAGCTAGAGAACGTCTTTTCGATGCGAGGGCGGATTTCGATGTGACATTTGAGACGAAGAGGGGAGATCGTGAGGTTGTGCAAAGGGTTCTAGCTGAGCAGCCACCTCTTAGGAGCTGGCTGCTCGATTGCCTCAGTGAAGTTCGAAGCATTGCGCCTGCCAATGCGAATAGGAAAAGACCGAACTTGAAGGAGTTTATTAGGATAGAGGAGGTAGGTTGAATTCAACCAAGGTTGAAAATGAGAGGCGGAGTAAGTCTTATTTTTTGGGGGGGGTGGGAAAATACAAGAAATGCGTAACAGCTCGGATAGAAATGGCAGACGAGTCAAATGATCGCACCGATCAGAATTTGGGTGGAATGAAAGCCAGGATTTTTGTTATATCCTCATAAGTGAGGCAATTATCGGGAATAGATTGCCGAGGTGTGCCATTCCCGGGCGGATCAGGGATAAAGCGGATTTTATTAATTCCGGTTCTCTCCATTTGAGAGAGAAACATAAAGACGCTAAACTATCAAGGTCTAGCTCATTCCATTTCCATAATTGATGTGTCAGCATTTTTCAAAGATTCATATCTGGACTACTAGGTAATTATAGTAATAAAGATGATCAAAGGCTGAATCCAATTAAGGAAACAATTACAACAATCTATCATCACATATATTTACACAACCTGATCATTGCATCTCATCAAACTGTTTGCACTCTATACCATTGCATAGAATTATAAATACAAAAGTCATTAGACGTATAAGAACGACTTGACACGGGAGGAAAGGCTGCAGGTTAACGCATTCGACTCAAATATATCCAGGCTTCCTTTCATTTTCATCTTGTGTCTTTAATCCGCCATCTACTGGGTTTTTTGTACAGACAAGCATCCCTTCTCTGTCATAAAAGTGCATACTATTACTCATATGCGGTTACGTGCATACTCGGGTCTTGCATGAAAACATGGCGCCACCTGCTCAAGGCCTTGCCGTATATAAGAAAAAAGATGGAACCTTAAGTATATCCCAAGACGGAAAGTCCATTCACTGGGTACCTCTGAGGCCCGATGGAGGAGCTGTCGTGAATATTGCTGTAGCGGAAATTACCAGTGGGTTCACTAGAATTTCGAGATTTCTTTGACATTGTATATTGACATATTTCAGATCTGCAGCAAACGCCAGAGACCGCTGCAAAGGTAATGCTGAAAATATTTGAGAAGTCAGCAAATGCCCCGGAATCAGTGACTCATCTTTTCCATTTTAACTCCCCTGCAAATCCACGTGGGGAAGCGAATGCCGTCAAAGATGCCCTGACAATTTTGATCAGCGCATTGAAAGCCGCTGATGCAAATGTGCCCAAAGCCAATGGTTCGGGGCCCGCTTTGGAGTCTGCTTCGGCAGCTATGGCAATGGCCAGCGCTGTAACGTCGAAGTCTAATTCTGGAAATGCTAGATTTTATGATGATGCTCATTTGAAAACGGACATTGAGCTGCAACAATCTCTCATGAAGAAGGATCCAGCATTGCAGCGAACTTATATGGAATCAAGGCGGACCAAACCAGACACGATATCAGACTCCCAATTTAATTCTCAGTTCTGGTCTGCGCGAACGAATCTGTTGCGAGCTCATGCTGTTGAATCGAGCCAAAAGAGGGGTGCTTACAATGTCCTTTCTACCGTGAAACCACGCCAAGTCGATGGAGAGTTGAAGATGAATATCAGTGCGGAGCAAGTACAACTAATCTTCAGCCAACATCCACTGGTTAAGAAGATCTACGATGAAAACGTTCCTAAACTCAATGAGATGGACTTTTGGTCAAGATTTTTCCTTAGTCGCCTATTCAAAAAACTCAAGGGAGAGCGCATCAGTGAACATAACAGTCTTGACCCAACTTTTGATAGGTACTTAAATACCAATATCGATGATGGACTCGACCAAAGGTTGCTCTCAACTCATATTCCTCATATTATCGATCTTGGGGGCAATGAACAGAATCAAGGGGGTATAAAAGCAGGCAATCGAAAAGACTTCACCATGCGTCCGGAAGCGACAGGCAAAGTACCAATCGTTCGAACCTTGAATAGCTTGAGCGAGAAAATCATGGCCCATGTTGCTCCATCTGACATAGACCCTGCAGACCCTATTGGCATGGATGAAGAAACTTTCAATTCTTTAGCATTGAGGGATCTCCAAGGCGACGCAGAAGAGAATCGGATTATGCTCAATATCAAAGAACAGAGCCAATTCCTATCTAGTGAAAAGTCTGCTATATCCGAAGAAGCCGCGCTTTATGCAAAGCAAATACCCTCTGATGTCTTGCTCGGGCTACAATCTGATCTCGATCCCACATTGATGAATACTGACTCCGCTGGTGGCTTAGACCTGCGAACAGCTATTGGGGTAAATGAAGAAAGCGATAGCGAGGAGGAGGAAGAACAAAAGACTCCCCACGTCGGAAGTAAAAGTAGCCTTATCGATGCCCAAATACAAATCTTTGAAGGAATTGTAGCACGGCGGACAGAGATGGATGGATCTAATACCACATCTGCGCTAGCAGGTCTATCGCAGAAGCTTTTTGATAGATTGGCGCTGACGCATGCTACCACCGTTGAGTTCCTTCATCATTTCTGGCTTATCTTTCTCTCGGGAGATCCTGATCGAGCAGGTGAGCTTGCAAAAATGGTCGAAACACTTGACAGAGCCATGGATCGGATCAATGCCGTCGCAGCTGATGCTGAGCGTGAAAGAGTTGAAATTATCGAGAGGCAGAAGGCGCATTTGAGAGATGTTTGGGAGAAGACCGGAAAGAAAATCAAGTGGAATCCTGAATCAGTTGGTGGAGGCTCAAAAGTAGTCGGAGAAATGATGCAACCTACCATCAAAACTTTAGAGAAGGCATCAAGGGAGTATCGAAAGGCCCTGGCGGCCGAAGGTGCTGACGTATCTTAAAAGAGTTCTTTTGTAGAGGCACATCATAGCGACGGAGTTCAACGGGGAACGAATGGCATAGGCATGTGGAGGTTGGAAGTTCCTTCCACAACTAGATATAGCATTTTGTAAAGTTTAATTTTTATACATAAGCACCAAGTCGGCTCTTACTTCATTTCTTCCTTGTCATAACTTTACTATCCACGTATATGAGGCTTTTCTGGTCACCGTCTTATTCTTTCGCTACTTGCATTGCTTCTATCTTCATGCTTTTGGATATACTTCCTTATATCATGGATATTATAACAGTTGTAAACACGGATTCTTCGCCGGCCAAAAGCGCTAGAAACCCTCTGCTACCAAGGGCAATTTCACCCCAACAGGCGCAATCAAAGAACATTCGCCGCAAGGGATCGTTCATCAGGCCAATCGACTCTTCAGAAGAATCTCCACTGAGTTCTAACAATTCAATCTTCGAAGCATTTTTGTTTTCAAATAGCAATAGTGAGGACAGTGTATATAAATCCGATACATTATCATCCTCCAAACAACCAATTTGCCAGAATTCTCCACCTAACAACGAAAATTTGAGACAGACATCAATTTCCATTCGACCCGAAATTATACCAACCACTGAGTTTCTCTATGGCCACGGCACAGTCCTAGACACAATAACGGAACAAAAAAGTTATGGCACCATGCGCAGTATCACTCGCACCAAATCCGCAGACGATATATCCACAATTCGCAGTATAGGTCGTGCCAAATCCGCAGATGATCTTTCAAATACTCCACTTCTTGGTCATCGTGACAGCTTCATACTAGCCAAGAATCGCCCTCGACGTCAGCAGTCATTTAGTCTCGACGATATCTGGTCCATAAAGGATTCTTATCATGACGCATGTGCCATGATCGATCAAGTTGCTCGACGCAGATTATCCATTCACGAAGTCTATGCCAAACCCAAAGAGCCTCTTATTGCACCCCCAGTACGTCCCGACACGCCACCAGGATGTCCTTCTTGGACTGAAGCACAAAGGCCTGGTCCGCGCCAGCACCTAATACCCCATCATACTCGTCTACAACGTCTCCTTAGAATGCCATCCTCGGGCCTAACTCTCTCACCAACACCTTCGAGGTCTTTTTTCACAGGAAGAGTAGTATCTGCACCTGGTCTCACACGCCTTCCTCCTCGCTTCAGAGTACCAAAAAGTGTTTACTCTGCGATCGAAACTCACCCCTTCAGCACTGCTCCCGTCCATAAAATTGACTCTGAGCCACCAATTGAAGCACCTCGACTCATTCCAGCCCCAGCTTCATCCGAGTATCCGCGAACCTCTTCGATCCCATCAGCCGCTCCAATAATAGCTCCAGTAAGTAAGAGCAAAGGAAAAGCCAGATCCAAACTCGTCCGCTTCACCGCCTCCGCCACAGCCCGCGATTCTGAAATGATTAATCTCCAACATGCCATGGAAGCAACTAGTTCGACGGCTCTCCACCCTTTGGTCGGTGATCCATGGAGTAATCATCCTGTACCATTTCCGAAGTTAAGTTGTCCGCATCGGAAAGGAAAGCAACAAGCTATCAATGATTTAAACCGCAGATTCAACTCGCCAATTAATGCATACGACGACCCATCAAGCAGTCTATATCTACCCCTCGCATCCGTCACGTCTCTTCCACGTGCTACTCTCACACCCAATATCCGTGTTGTAAGATCTATGGACGATCCAGACATCTCTCTTCATTCTTCTTCGCATTCTCACTCTCATAACTCAGCTTCACTCGATATCAATAGCAATAATGGAAATAGCGATCGAGATAGAGTACGAAGAATATCCATCTCCCCCTCCCTCATCAGAGACATAAATGCAGAAGACACAAGCAGGGATGAAATCGACCTCGGAATCATCGATCTCGAACGTGAAAATCGTTCAAGTATTCGTACTAAAGATACAGGCACACCATTGACATCTCGTCCTGCATCCGCTGCTACCAGTACAAATACTTCAAATGGATATTTCATGTCGGGCGCGTTGCATATTGCTGAATCGCAGGATAGTGATGTGGGACAGCAGGCGGTTCATGTGCCGATTATGACGGGGGCGAGAATGATGGATGTGTTGAGTCCTTCTTTTAGAATGGATGGGAATGGAAATGGGAATGGGGTTGCGTATCATGATGGAGATTATACCCGTGGTGGTAGTAGGGTGAGAATAGAAGAGAAGAAAGAATTTGATGAGGGTGTTTGCTGGAAATGTAAACTCATAAGTGCGAAGAGGAAGGTGGAAGATTGGTTGGATAGGGGTGGTGAGTGGATTTGTTTTGTTTGTTGTGGGGGGACTGAGGAGTGGTGGGAGGGGCAGAGAGGAGATGTTAGTGGGAGGGAAGTGGAGAGGAGGAGAAATGTTATGGCTGGAGTGCCTGGGGTTGGTATTTAAGCTGTGCGAAGAAGAGGGCGATTGAGATGAGGTGAGTGAGTGGGATTTTGATAGACTGGTGGATTGGTATAAGACGATGAAGTCATTGGTGAATATGAGGATGGGATGATAGAGGAAAAGGACGCTTGTGATGGAAATGGAGGTTTGGTGGGAACATCGGTTTTTGTATCACTTGAGTATACTTATCAACTTCGACTCATTGATATCGATATCAATAATAGTTTTAGTATTCATTCATCCATTCATTTCAAATGTATTACACTCTTTTAAATAGTCTAGTCCTCTTGGTAGAATCAATAAATTTCACTGTTCTCTGCTCAATCAAGTCAATTCTTGGTGAATTAAGAGCACAGATCAGAACTTGTGCGGAATTGACATCATCACTCAAGTAATCTGGCTGGAACACTATCATAGATGAACATCTATTCGCGGATGGAGAGATTATTTTTTTTGAGAGTTTGAGCCTACAAGAATCAAGGTATTCATTCTGATTGGATGAATTAAACTGCACTTAGGCCAATGTTTTACCGAGAGCTTACGTAAGCTACTTATAAAACAACAGAACTGAGTAGTAAAGCAAAAATATATTCCCTAGCTACATACATCGGCCGTGTGAAAGTAGGGTTTTGTTAATATCTTTTAAGAAACGCTCGGGAGAAGATCCTGTTCCACCATTTTGATGCTTGCCCATCTAACAACCGGCTGTTGATGACGAGTTCAAGTATACTTTAGCAAGGAACCAACTAAACGCCTCAAGTGTGCCCGCCAACCTGCTGGATCGTGATCTTTCTACTTTCATGGTCTATGCGAAAAGTGACTCTATCGCTTCCGGAAGTTCTAATCTCCCACTGTGGCGGGTTTGACCCTTTGAGCAGCGTTAGCTTCGTATCACCTGCCCTCTTTGCTGCTTCCACAGGACTAAGTCTCTCCTCCCGTACCAATCTACGGAAGTCGACAAGTTTCTGTGATGCTGCACCATTTTTACCTCCAACATTTGGCAAATCTTTTGCTTGAACCCATGTCCAGGGTTCTCTACTTTCTATTTGATCGATTTTAGCTTTCATATCCGTCAGGCCTTTGTTGAATAGCTTCTTATCTGCAGCACTCATCTTGTTCCACGAATCGAATTCGCTAAATTGTTCAGCCTGTAATTTGAATCGCTTAAAAGAGCGAATGGTGCCCATTTGACTAGGCATGACTGGTTTACCACCTGCTACGCGTAGCTTCTCCGCGCCGACAAGCAGTTGTTCGAGCGTTTCAGTCACTGATTTGAAAGCTTTTTTGGCTCCCCAGGACAAACCTCTTCCCACCATATTACCTACACCTCCAAATAGGACATCGCTCCCAACACTCTGCATGTTAGGCACTCTTCCTGCGGCAACATCATACACAGCGCCGGTTCCCACATCAGATGCAACAGCAACGGCAAGATCGACACCAACTTCAATTGCTAATGATGCACCGTCAGTGAGAATACCTGCCAGAACACTCAGCGCAAATCCAACGATAGCTTGGGCTAAATTGCGCCACGTTATCTGGATACCAAATATACTGAAATGGCCTGAGGGGTCAATTCGGTTGATTGGATCACCGCAGCAGTAGGCGTAGGTGTTTATATCTCCAGAGGTAAAGGGGCTCCAGGAATCTGGGCTATGGAAGCACATCAGAACGGGGTTATAGACGCGATAGCCATTTCCGAGATGATACCAGCCTGTGACAGGGTCTTGCCATTGTCCGTTCCATCCGACAGCAGACTGAAGACGGGAAAACCCGTAAGGCATGTAGACTTGACTATGGATTTCAGATGGTTTATCTGTGTCTAACCAGGCGAGAGTAGATTGGTGAATATCGGAAGCCCACATCTGGGTGGTCGTTTGTTCACTCTCCTGGAGAATTTGACCCCAGTGTTGATCTCCGCTGGACACATAGCTAATCTTGGTGTCTCCACTAGTTGCAGCAACTAGTGTGTCTCCTCGGTAATGAAGGTGATGATCTGACTTGCCCGGTACTTTCTGGGTGAGTAACCTGCCATGAGAGTCGTAGTAATACTGACACAACACTGTCTGATCCTTATTGCGTACTGTTTTCAGTGTACCAGAAGTATCATATTCGAGAATATGACCCTGTTCATCCCGTGTCAAACATCCGTTGCTGTCATACTCAAGTTCAATCTGTGGGTTGTCATCCGGGTGCGTATTCGTGATCAGAATGAGCTGGCAAGGGTCATGATCAGAATACGTATAATCAGTAATGTTCTGACGACCATCTTGGAAGTAGGTAGTAATCTGTTTCAGACCACCAAGTTCTGTGAAGGCATATTGCTGATGGAGCACCTGGCGTCCGTACTCATCAATTGGAACTACATTTCCTTGGGCTACATAATCAAACAAGCGACCCATAATGTCATACTGGAAAGTTTCCTGTCGAATCACATTTCCACGACCGTCTCTCAATTGACGGCTTTCAACTCTGTTTTCTGTGTCATATTTCTTCTGGTTCAAGACATACATTATTTTGGAGTCTTGGGAGACAGTGCGCTCGATCTCGCGTCCAAATTCATCGTAATTCAAAACCGTTGTTAGCTTTTTATCTTTCTCTGTATCATGCACGATACTCTGTGCGAGGCGATTTCCGTTGTCATAGCTGAGTGTAATTGTCAATGGTCCTTGCGATACCTGTTTGAGTCGTCCGTAATCATCATAATCTAGCACTTGGTCTTGGCCGTGGACATCAGTATAAAGCTGGAGTCTGCCATTCATAGAGTAGGAATATTTTGTCGAAAATTGTGTCCCCGTTTCTTTTCCGATTGTAATTCTTTCAGATTTCAACAATCCAGAGGGCAAATATTTTAACTCCTCTGTACAGTATGTATTCTCGCTCTTCCAAACTTCAGCCGTTTGCGGATCATACTGGTAGCTGCATGGATCGTCACTTGTTTCCAAATCCTTCAGAGCGTAATTCAAAGCTTTCTCATAATCCAAATGAACCTTGTCCTTCCTAGGTGTTGTGATATCGCTAGGCTTAGGCGAGCTATTTTCATATGATAGGAAAGTTTGTCGGTTGGCTATTTGCCGGCTCTTTGCACGACTAAGTCCGTCGAAAGGCTGCTGGCCCAGCGTGATTTTCGATACCTGAATAGACTCGGGTAGCGGGTCAGTACTGTGGCCTGCATATTGAGTTCGCGCAATACGACTATTCGGCCAAGTTGTCTGCTTCACACGATTGAAGCAATCGTAAATGTACTGGGTTTGGTTGTCAAGACTGTCTTTTTCTTGGATTTTTCGACCCAAACCATCATTGGTGTAGTTAACGCTGCTATACGTGCTACCATACGCATTCAGAAGCGCCGTTTGAATTAGATGATCTTGAGACTCAAAAGTTGCTTTCTTCTGGCCTTCATTCTTAATACCCTCGGTATACGTCTGCGCAATTGGATCTGTAGTTGCCAAAGTGACAACTCCATTACTATCAGTCACCTTACAAACTTGACCCCAGTCATTGTATTCATAGTCATGAATGGCGGACAGTTTCTTCAGTTGCTCTGAAGTCCTCAACCAGTCAATATCTGTCATTCTAGTGCATTGACCAAGGGCATTGTAACTCTTTTCCTGTAGAATTCGAAAGGTGCCTGCGTAGGCGCCCAATTTCGACTCCCCATCATCATCTTGTCTTTCAATCTGGCAGACCCGCTGCAAGCCGTCGGTGGTTGATCGTGTCTTCAGTCCTTTGGCGTCAGTTACCGTAACAGTATATCCTGCTGTTTCGCCTGAAAGGACATATTCATGAGTTTGTGTTGCTTCATATACGGTGCCAGGAGAAACCGTGGTACTGATCTGTCGGCCAACTTGATCGTATTTAAATTGCGTCTCAACACCCGCTTCATCTACATGGCTAATAATCCGTCCCTCGGCCAAGGAAAAACTTGTTTTGTTATTAATCTGGAGATCATCAAAACTTTTGAGCTGCGTCGTTTCGCTCAATTGACCAGCTTCGTACTGATAATTCCATGTTTGCACCATAGGATACTTGTCGTACAGCGTTGACGTCTGTTGCTTATAACGGCCATGATCCTTTCCATCTGGCTGATTAACATACGTTCTGTCAATTCTGCAGTTGCATGGGTCGTTGTCCGCAAAAGATTGGGATTGTTGTAAGAGAACAAATGAGGGTGTTGATGCATCTTTAGCTGTTGGCATCTCGCTATAAGTGTGGCGCGTAGTCCACACCGGAGCACGGCCTTGCTTTTCAGGAGGTATGATAGTTTGCTCTTTTAGGTAGCGTTGAAATCCATGTGGATCAGCCGGACATTTACCAGTCTCTCCGCTCGGCGGATAGTAAGTACGTTTTGTCGTTACACCATCTGTCTGAACGTCCGAAGTAGGGTTACCCCATGCATCGTATTCGTGAGAGGTTGATTCTACTCTAGACAGCGATGGAGTAGCTAAATCACAGTATGTTGTTTTCACACACTTTGGCAGTTGAAACTGAGCTGGTTGATTCTCCAATGCTTTATTTGGCAGGGCATAGTAGTCAATAGTTTGTGTGATCTGCTTTCCATTCTGATCCTGCTTGGTCTCGACGATTAGGTGAAACCTGTTATAGGTATATTTCGTTTTTTGGCCACCATCGACAGAAACGGTGGTGTAGTATTGATAGCTATCCCTCACGTGGTATAGATTATCTTCGCTGTATTTCCACTGCGAAACTGCTCCGTATCCAAGGAAATTATTAGTCGAGTAGTCGTAGAGTGTCTTGATGGCCGGTTGCTGATTTCCAGGCTTGATGATATGTTGTCTGACTACCGGAAGAGACCTATATGGGCCTCCAGGTGGTAATAAAAGGCTAGATGAATCATAAGTGACCTCTTCCACCAAACCTAGAGGACTACGGATGTTGGAAAGACAAATGAGCGGCCCGTAAGTATTGTAAGCAAACCTCCATTTTGAACCATCTGTCAATGGTAGCCAAAGCTCTTGAAGCTGACTCTCTCTAATTACTACAGTGAAGGTAGAGGGGTTTGCAGAATCTGGAGAATGAACGATCTCCACGTGAGGGTCTCTGTATTTGATCTGTAGCAAAACCTCATCGCCGTCTTGCACTTTGGTAAGCCTTGGTTGACCACCCACAGCCATCCAGACAAGAGTCAATGCTCGGCCATTGGCGGCGTAAAGCTTGACAGGAACACTGGTGTTATAGACATTGTGAGCGTTAGAAAGGACTTCAATTTTGCCATCTTTGTGGATGATCTCAAAGTCAGAACCCTTTTGCTGAAATTTGAAGCTAATCAGCTTCTGGTCATCGACGCGTAGACCTCCAGTATTGGAGACTTGGTAATGCTCTCCAGTTGAGAGGACAAGTCTGCGTGGTGCACTATGTTGGTATTGAGAAAGGTTCAATGACCAACCCTTGCCAAAGCCAATATTGGCTGTATTTAGGGGACTGAATCTGAGGGATAGCTTGAAGGGTGCACAGTTACGCGCTTTTGCTGGGGCCTCATACAAGGCAATTGAAGAGGTGTACTGTCCGGTTCGAGCATCAACACCCTCTTGGACAAAGCTTCCAAAGTTGACCCCCTGCGAGTACAGGGTGCTTTCAGCGTTCGGCATTTTTTATTGATATTGATGAAATAGAGCTACAAAAAGCATATGTTTCAATAACGAGTATGAGGATTGAAAGTATGATAAATTGATATTTTATCCTAAATGGAATTTTGGGTGATGTCTGGCTGGATATGACTATGATGTTCAGTAATTGAGCGGGTAAAAAGCACGCATTGAAAATAGCAATATCTCGATTGCTTCACTCGGGATTCAGCCGTTCAGAAGAGCAGCGTTACAGTTACTTCATTTAGACTTCAGCACACATCAAGAAGAGCAACATCAAAATTACTGCATTGAGACTTCAATGCTACTCAAAACAAGGAATAGATACATCACAGCATCAGTAAGAAAGCTGTGTGCATCATCTTCAGCTCATCCCACCAACAACACCGCATTTCCCAACCTCCGGCCCTTGGAGGTGCATTGAAAAAAGAAGCTCGTTCATTGAGATGCATAGAGAGTAATATTTTATTAAGAGTGAGTACAACTGCCCTGTCTTACCCGAAGCTTAGCGAAGATGTTTCGTCTCGGCGCCTCAATAACGCCTCTGGCGATCACACCGTGCAACCAGTCAGCCAGCCGTCGGTACTTTGATTGATGCTTTGGGTAGCTCCCAATGCCACATCACAATCGTATCACAATCTTCGTCGTTCTCATTATTAAAGGACTGTTGAAAACTGCATCCATTAATCACACCGATTATAGAGAATTTAGTGGCTGGCTGGGGATATAGAAACTGTCTCACTGCAGATGCACGAGCTAGCAATTCAGGCAATTGACTGCCTTTGGATTATCTTGCATTTTGGTTTCTCCGCGATCTCGTAACTATGCGGGGAATCAATATTTGGAGCTGTGGTAGTGCCACCTCTAATGCAAGGGGATTCGTTGATCTGTTCCCTTGTATGACCAAATCACCAAATTAAATTCGTGGGATGAGCGTGAATTGTTTCAACTAAAATGTGTAATGGAAGATGATGAGATCGTGGACCGGCATATCCAGCTGGAAGACCTAACAGATCTAGTTAAGACATACGTAGTTTTTGGCCGGACTATAAATGATTTCATCTTTCACGGGCCTTGAAATACCACGCAAACTTACTTCATCAACTACGTTCATCGACAGACGAAGACAATCGTTTTAACACTCGAACCAAGCGGTAATTTCCTCATCACATGCAAGCTGATAAAAGACAAATTATTGACTCTTACGATTAGATTCAGCAGCATCAAATCACACTATGCATTTTTCAAGAATCTCCTGTGTCCTCGCATTTGCCTCTACCGCTCTCGCCGGCCAGTGCTATAACCACGTCGAAGGGGCCCACAAGGTAAACTGCGCTCACAAAGACGAGCTAGCCAGATACGCCGAAGACTACTGCCATGAAAACTGGAACAAACTAGTTGGAGATTGGACCGACTTCAACGACCGAAGCGGGCATACGGCAAATATTGGCAAAGTAGCAAATTTCAACTCCAAAACAGCTTGCATTGCGGCCTTTTCCCAGGTTGTGGAGAACTGTTACGATGGATGGGATGGTGGTCAATGGGTGGCTTATGGGACTTTATTGAATATTAATTTCTGTAAATGGTCGGCTGAAAATAAGGGGGTTAGTTATGAAGGGTTGGCTGTCAGACCTGAGGCTAAGAGAGTGGCATATGATGGACCCAGAGAAGCAAAGAGAGTAGGATATGAAGGATTGAGAGATGTGCCTGAGGCGAAGAAAGTTAGACCTGATGCTAAGAGAGTCAGATATGAAGGGCCTCGGGAGGCTAAGAGAGTTGCTTGGGACGAGTTGGTCAGTGAACAGCCTGAGGCTAAGAGAGTTGGATATCAAGGATTGAGAATTCAATCTGGAGGGAAGAGATTTGATTTGTAAAGGGTCTCGATTTTTGACTTATTTTATCCTACTCATCTGGCTTTACTTTGATAGCATTTGTAATTTCAGATGGAAATAACAACTCAATACTAGTCGCACGTTAACATGTTAAATTTTGGCTTCTCGCTTTAGTCATGCTAGAACAGATATAACATTCTACCAAGCTTCACAGAAATTTTCTTGCAAAGAGGGGTTGAAGCATGGTTAAAAGCGGAATTTAGCTCTACGCCTATTCTAGTATCATGATACATGAATCAAAATCATCTAGCAATCGTATGTTAGGTTTGGAAGTGAATTTCATTATTCATAACTTGTCAAATAAACTAGTTTGTGAGGATACTTGAGAATTTGCTATGGGTTTAAGGTAGAGATTTGCATTCAAGAATGTGTGAGACACCGTGGTGAGCACTGGGCGTATGACTGCTGAAGCCCATGGATGGATGTGGTATCGTGTGGGAAGCGAACGATATATGAACTATCTCTCGCAGACTTCAGGTTAAAGGAAAGTACTTGATGGAAACGGACAAACAAAAGTCTGGAAGAATAAGCAGGAAAAAATTTTTGAAAGGAGAGAAATGACGGGATGCAAGAATAAGAAAGCACAAGTATGGAGTAACGAGAGTAAGACAATTTCTTTCCTGGGAACGTGGATGAATTTTCAAAGTAGCATGCCACCACAGCCCATCTCTTTTCATAGAAATGATTGAAAAGGTTTAAGATAATAGAATACAGCCTGAATTGGTATACATAGAAAGACTTACTACCAACCATCAAGCTTTCGTACACTGATATGAACGCATGCTGCGGAATCCAGCTCTCAACATCTTTCCCACCTTGCAAAAGTGACATAGTAATCGGCGATGAGGATGGAAATCTCAGCTTAGAGACAAATTTTCCAAAAGTTCCATGTCAAAAGTATCCTAGATCTCCAAGATAGTTGCTTAATATGTCACTTGCATTTCTGCCGTCGTCCTTAGTACCAGCTGAAATTTAACTTCATGCAATGTTTATGTTAGGTATTCATCGACATAACACATAATAAAAGAAAGTCCTCTGCATTTAGCGAGGCGTAGTGCTGGTCACCTGAGCGGGACATGCTCAGTAAATGTTATATGTTGAGCACTGAGTTAAGCAGTTTATAACAATTCATCCGTAAATTGACGTCGTACAAAGTAGTATCATATTTCTGGGAATCGGAATGTGCGAAAGGATGGTGGGTGGCGTAGATCTTTCCGGCAACCATTTGGTTGGATACGGGCGGGAGTCACCGCTTTTTCTGGGGTATGTATGAAGTTAAGTCCAAGAAAGCGGCTGTACCAATGCTTGATCTGCAACGTGCATATTTAGACTCGGTTATCTGTCTCAGAAATCTGGAGCCGATCATACTAGCCTGGCAAGCCACATGTTATCATTAATTATTAGTTGTATTCTAAACATGTACCACTAACTAGGAATCGTTTAATTCTTATAAACAGCAAGCAAGAAAAAATTAGAAAGTATAAGAATTTGATTTTAGATGTTCCCGAGTCCACAAGTATTAGCGTGTTTTTCCCCCGCATTTATGCTGTAAGTGAGATATTGTCTTAGCTCCCCATACTCCGTACAACTGAGGTAGGTACGCGAGTAGTAATTGGAGTGTTACCTTACCAACAAGCCCAATATCTAGTTCAAAGAAACACTTCAATTATACTTCATTTATATTGGTGTTACACCAAATTAGACATTTATCCCGCAAAACTCTATTCCATATTTGTGATAGCCTACCTCAGTTCACCGAGTTTTGACATTAGATCCGTGCACGACTCACTAGGTTCGGTAGTTTATCTTTACAGCTGAGCATTGTATGATATGCTATAGTAAGACGTGGTTACATAACTGTAGTAATGGCGTAGCTGATGAATGCTCCCGAAAATTATACGATGCGGCAGGTACCGGTACTGTAAGGAGGCTGTTGTGCAGTTAGCTGAATTAACTTATGTGGCGTAATTAGACATATTGTGTCTATGAGCTCGGGTCTCAAAGTGGAAACAATCCTTGTCGCTCCATATGCTACCAATAGTGTATGTATGATAGACGCGGCTGAAATCACCTGCAGATAGATGTCCAATTATCAGCATGCACATCTTGTGTTACACGACGATTTGTTTGGGAGACATCAACGTGAATCGAGATCACCAGTTGAGTTGCAACAACGTCATACTCAACACGACCTCCTCGATCCCATTATTACTAAATGATTCTGTGTATAAATAGTCCTCGCCGAGCCATCGAAAACTCACCATCCAACATCACATCCTCAATCAACAACTACCTATTTACACAAACAACACTTTCCTCAATATCAACCAAAACTCCCTTCAACAATTTTCATCATGAAGTTTATGTATCTCGGACTTCTCCTCTCTGCCACCACAGCCTATGCATGTGGTGACAATGCCTACAGATGCAAGAACCCCGACAAATCAGTAGCTCAGATGTGGGAAGTTACACACAAGATTTGCAATAATCTCAAGGAGGACGACTGCTATTGCTCCCACTGGGCCGAGTACTACTGCGATCCTTATGGCGACAACATTCAAAAGTTCAAGGACGCCTGCGTGAATGAGGGCGATAACTGGTACTGGAATGAATGTTAAGTGATATCGATGTAAGTAATCTTTTGGAAATTCTTCTTTTATTAAGGCTAATTTTCAAGTCAGATTATACTACATCCTCTTTTCCGGGTTGGGAAGATGCTTTAGAGCATTAATGATTGATTCTCCTAACTTGGATGACTTGGGCGCATGAATGATGGGGAGGATGGGAGGTTTGGGGGGGGGGGGTGGTGCGGGAAATGGGTACGAGGAATAATGGATTGTGCTAGTTTCAAAACCCCAACCTTAGAAAACTGTGTCCTATGTTTCGAAGGACTTTCATTGAGGTTCTTTAAAATCCGCCAATTATCCCATCCCATCTCAATCAACTCCATATCGCGTGATCATTTAATACAATATCTAAATTTCATTATCTTTCAGGGCTCTAATTATCAGATTCATTCCCGGGCAGGGACTACTTGACAGAGAAGCTTTCGGAGCCCCGAGTTTCACTCCTTTAGCTTGTTTGCATGTTTTTGGCAGGTAGTTAGACTCATAATAGCTTCTCTTATAGCTAAAACCTCAATAAAGTCAACTTATACACTTTCTATCAAACCAGGCACCAATCCCCCAATTATATATTTATTTATACCTAATTTATATCAAGTATATGAGGAAAAGGTATGATTTTTTTTTATATTTACAACTTTCTCAACATACTAATTTTCAAAGTAATTAATATTATGAGATTGATTCTCTAATGAGTTATTAAATCACTTAATAACATTAGCCGAACCAATGATCGGACAATTGTATAATGTATTAATACCTAGTAGTAATAAATATTATTAGGTTTTATTATTAAATAAAATTCTAATTATGATTTCATTTATCTACTAGTCATAAAGTTATTAAATAATAGGGAAAATCGTTATCTTTGCTATAAAAAGATGACTCAAATTAGACTGGCACGAAAGTGGGGTAGACTTATAGAGAATTCTATCACCTATGATACCTATCATCAAATATACTACTACATGTACTCAGCTCATCCCTGTATCACATCAATGGCATGAGTCTCATTACCTCACATGAAGATAAACACCAATCATTCACTCACTCGTCAAGAGAAATTCGGATAATAATCAATTATAGACTAAGCCATGTGAGTATCGAGAAAAAAACCAACTTCTCAAATCGACGACCGGGGTATTGCCAAACGAAACCATTAAAACCATTTGAACCATCGTATCGTATCACATCGTTTCCAAAGTAAACCCGTATCCGAATATTCCATCCTATCATTATTGAGAACTAGCCTTTCCACCTTTCCATCATTAGCCATTAAACTCGGGACGCATAGAAAAGGGAGAGTATGCCAAGTACAGTGCCGAGGATTGTCGTGTCGATAGACAAGCGGAAACCGTGAACGACATTTGAACATGATGACACTGATATTCAAGTAGACCAAGCTACATCAGCAACTTGTACGTCAGTAGAATCCTCACTTAAATATTCTCAACAACATGGGCGTTGATAGCCTTTTGAAAACCGGAATCCAGACCTCCAAAATCACCAGCATCATTTCTGCTGTTAGAAGCACCAGCATGATCTCCTGAAATTTCTCCCAAAGCATTTGCCATTTGATTTCCAATAGTTGAAGCACCTGGGAGGAAAATAACCTTGCTATTGGCGGATTTAGCCATAGCTTGCATTGCCTCGAGATATCTAATTTGCATGGCTGGTGCACTGGAGAGAATATCGGCGGCTTGACGCATAAGCTTAGCGGACTCAACTTCAGCACGAGCCGCAATAACCTTAGACTCTCCAATACGCTTCGATTGTGCAGCCATGGAGAGAGATTCTTGAAGTTCATTACTGAAGATCATATCCTTGATGAGCATGCTCTCAACCTGTACACCCCAACCAGATGCAACATCTTCGATTATTTCCTCAATTGATTGCGCAACTTCCTCACGACGTTCGATGACATCTTGTAAAACACGAGCACCAACAACATGTCGAAGTGTGGTTTGTGTACGTTCGACAAGTGCTTGGCGAACATTGGAGATACCGAAAGCAGCCTTGTGAGGGGATGTGATGTGATAATAGATGACGGAAGTCAAATGTAAGGTAACGTTATCTTTGGTCATGCAAACTTGTTGGGGAACCTCTGTAAAATATAAGTCAATGGCACATTCTTGCAGGATGGTATTTTTGAAGAATCAGATTCAACATACCAACAATCTGAATCTTAACATCAACCTGAATGAGACGTTCACTGAGAGGATTGATCTTGACAAGACCAGGATCAACTGCACGATAAAAGCGACCAAATTTGGTAACAAGACCAACATTACCCTGCGAAACTGGCTTATATGGATTCGGGCAGATAAAACAACCAGGAATAGCTCCACAGGTACCGAGACAAGCTCCGAGAGTGTTGACTATGTGCGAACAATAATTAGTGATCGGCCGATGAATTTGCGCAAAACCCTGCATGGGTATCAAACTTACTCATACTCCCATACCACCCTGAAGTACTTGTATCATCATCACCCTGCAAAATTTGAGCATAAGAAGGTTGAAGATCTTCTCTTCTTGGTGGTTGAACATTGATTAAACGATCACCGGTACGACCTGGTGTACTGCGAGATGCATTATGACCATTTTGTTGACCTGATGAACTGGCAGCGGCCGATGGTGAGAATGGTTTGTGAATATCATCGCTCGCAGCTCGTTTCCCATCAAAACTTGAAGACATGTTGAGTGTTTGTTGATTTTTTGATGGAATGTCGATGAAGGTATGGCATGTAAATTGAGGACTAGAGTAGGATGGAGAATGCAATGAAGAAGTCGTAGGTTGTGTAAGCTGATTTTTAAAAAGTGGTATCACTGATGTTGTGAATTGAAATCTGAGCGGAGGAATTGATTTATTATGTAGTTGTTGCTGTAGTTATTATTTGCTGCAAGTGATTAATTTCAGACATCCGCAGGGTGAGGGTACTAGGTAGTCTAATTGGTAGGAACGATGGCGACGGGCGACGGTCGTGTTGCTTGGGCCTTTTGCGGGGAAGGGAACGTTAAGTGGAACGGACGATCAGTCACGCAGCAGATTTTGGTGGAACAAATGCAGTTGTGCAGTAAGGTTATCTTATAAGAACTGAAGATTTAATAAGGTTATTAATGAACTGATTAACAACGAAAGAAATCTGAATAATTATCAGTGATTTATTTAATCTGCGAATAAGATATCAATGTATAAATCTCTGTGTGTCTTTGGTAAGGATGAATCGCTGTAGCATCCAGACGAAGGTAGTATCTGAAGTTGCTGCAGTCTTATCACTGATTACCTATGAATGATGAGATGTCTCATCTCTTATACGATTTGGAATAAGAATTCATACTCTTTTACACTCCCATCTATGATGTTATGATGACAATATTGAGTTTATTGATCGTCAACATTTTACTTACTTCTTCCTTACTGCGCCTCCCGTCTTTCATCCCTCGTGATGATGAGAAACCATGCATATTGTAACCTGTGGTGTTGACTTGGGAGCACTGACCACAAATGGAGCCATCGAAAACAAGCTCAATTACCCCTAACCATGTCATAACATCATATGAGAAAAACACTCTCTCTTAATCTTACAATTTTTACTCGGTCAACAGATATTATACATCATATAAGATTACGAATATCGATCACATCCTTCCTTTTTATTCTGTCTACTATGTAAGACATACACGACCAGCTTCAATCCAAAGACAGACTACTCAAACAAACAACACAACAAAACAGGCCAGCTTACGATTACCCCCATTTCGATCTTTAAAACATTCCCACTCTCTAATGCAGATTCAACCACATGTCCAATTAACTTATCGTTCGTCAAGCCTTCTAGAAGTTTACTCTATTTGGCATCAAGTCTCCTCGTGAAGTTCAATCCAACTACGCCATGTTATCCGTCTTTACGTAAGTTACAATCCATCCTGTCTTACAGATCTTCATAATTTTCCTCGCTTTCGTTCGAATTCGTTTCCACCAGCGCTCCGTTTCATCCGTTTTTGAAGATCTGAGGCTCAGCCCTACCAAGACCTGCAAACACATTCTTGGATTCTACCAAGATCCTAGTGGTGCCCACATAATGTCAACGTATACCCGTTATTATTCAAAAAGAATTCATCTGCCTATTTGAACCATAAATACCAGCTTCCTTTCTACCTCTATCAGCCTCACCGACGATCCAGCGATCTGTAATCCTCATTTCTCGTTTCCATAAGGCGCAGTCCTCGAAATACTGAATCTGCTTACAACATCAATGATTTTCAACCCGAATGAGGTGCAGTGCCCGAACACAGTAATCGGCATCGATTCATCCGATTCCCAATAAGATTACAACAACAATACCGAAATTCCATAATGTTGGCAACATCATGCATCATTGTGCAGTACCTACCTCATCCTGTTCCAATCTTCCCGGCGTCCTCACTACGCCATCGCTTCGATCTGACTCGGTACTATCGCTACAGAGTAGTTTAGTGCTTACTCAGTCGGGCCTCTAGAATCTGCATATACGGAATAAACTAGGGCTATGAATTCCGAGCTCATTCCGTGCCCGACTTAACCTTTGTTTCTCTTGGTGGAATGGATGAACATTGTTCCCTGAGCGATGAGCCTCCCTACAATGGAATTCGCAGCCGCAAATCGGCATGATGGGACCGGCTTGGCATTCCTCAACTTCTGCATCACGTGTTGCGAGCACAAGCTCAATAATAATTGAGCAAGGAGATATTAGGAACTAAAGATTCTCAAAGATCCTATAAAATATTACGATAATATACTTTTACGAGTAAGTGGACTGAAAAAGCTCAGGAAAGATCACCTGAGCATGTGATTCCTCGTGACCTGTCACCTCACTTCAAAGTGCTCAGAATGGATGGAACCTTTGCAACTATTAGAATTGTATCTGATATCTCCAATTTGGTCTGTTGTCAGCTTGATTACCTGAAAGCTAAATAACCATGGGTAAACTTTCCCCCATTTTTATATTATTTTCTAAGAAAAAACATTTGATTAAATTGATCGAAAAATCAAATCCATGGCGCTACTTGATTACAATTGTTTCCTTTGTAGATATATACTTCCAATTCGAGTCAAAATGAACATCACCACTGATACGAAAGCACAGTTACACCCAATTAGTGCCATCGTCAACTGGATTTACAGCGTCGGCTAAGACATCGAATAGCCATATCTTACCGGATGAGATCAGATACTGAAACCAGCTTACAGCTTCCTGCATCAGTCCTCTGTCGATGTATTGGTCAGACCAAAGTCTACCCCATTCTCGCACCTCTTCACCATCTTCGTAGTTTCTAGGGGGTAGCTTTGGTGCCCACTTGAGACCAGCTCCTTCCGTGGCTGACCGGAGAAGGTCTACACATCTATTACAAGCCGCTCCATGCTTGCCGTGGTATTCCCATGCCGCGTATCGGGCAACTGTATAATGCATATATACCATGGATCCGATACCGTACATGCCAAAGCGAGGAGCAGTGAGTACCATCTTGAGGAGAGCTTCCAAATAGGTGTGAAATGCGGCCTCAATTCCAAGCCCATATACTGCTGAGACTCCGTTCTCATGATTGCCAGCGGCCATGTCGCTTCGCCAATCAAGCAGATCATGTGTAGCCATAATGGACATCGGTCCAATCAGTCCATCTTCAAGATCGCACCCCTCGAAGTTGTACTGACTATACACCGTCGTGCATCCACTAACTGCTCTCCAGGCCAGAGCAGTCTCAACGGATAGAGCTGTCTCAATCCCGATTCCGAGCGCTTGGAGCGCTGTTCCGTCCACGAAAATGTTGATGACTCTCCCGCCGTATTGGTATGCCACACCGGCCGAAAGGGCAATCATGCGCAGTCGAACGTCATAGTCTGCGTGCGTGAAACTGCCATAGTCGTCGCATACAGATAAGTGGGAGAGGTGTGCTGCCTGGACGGCTTTATCCACAGGAAGGAATGATGAGAGAGCTAAAGAACAGGGGAGTGTTCCACTCAGGTAGCAACCTGTGGCAAGCGGACTAGACTGAGGATAAAAGACCGCTCCAAGCTTATCTTTATGACGGTGGCGCATATAGCTCTCCTTCTTGTTAACGTGAGAAATTGCTTCTCTATCACCATTGTAATGGTTTGCGATAATAGAAGCAGTTCCTAGCCGAGCAGCATTGATGATCTGCGGGCCAAAGCGCTTTATAAGCTCGCTGTGTAATTCCGAGCAAGAACGAATCCACGGAGATGATGCCCTTCGCTTAGTATCCTGAGGCGCGAGAATAACCTGCCGGCCGTATTCCATCGCATCATCCCAAGTTTTGCTGTCCCCAGTGAAGATGGTGCCAATTAGCGACTCAAGTCCACACCTAAGAGTCTCCTTATACATCGCCTCACATGCTGTTGAGCAGCTCCCGAATATCTGACTCTTTACATCTCTATCAAGGTTATCT
Organism: Sclerotinia sclerotiorum 1980 UF-70; assembly: GCF_000146945.2. Taxonomy (NCBI): domain Eukaryota; kingdom Fungi; phylum Ascomycota; class Leotiomycetes; order Helotiales; family Sclerotiniaceae; genus Sclerotinia; species Sclerotinia sclerotiorum. The sequence continues at coordinate 922,162 of NW_001820829.1, forward strand.
AGGAGTTGAGATAAATCCTCCGTTAGCTTCTCCTTGCCAGTTTCATAACCATTGACTCCGGGTCTTTCACCCATGATTGCTGATTCCTCTTTTATCTCTTCCAGAATAAAAATAGGAGAGAAAAAAGATCTCCTAAAATAATTTGTAGTGTCAAATTATCCAATAGACTCCGACTGAATTTATATGAATACTATTGTGGATAGTCAAACACGGACGTCTCGTCCAATGTGGTAGTTAATTTTGATATTGAGAGTATATTTCCGGCAAGTTGCTTCCTTCAAAAGAGGATTGGATCTCTTCCATTGAAGCTGAATTGATTTTTTTTTTCCCAATACGTACTAGTGTTCAGGCAAGTGTAAATTAAGTAAGAAACGTAATGTACTTTAGGAGTAAGACGGCAAGAAGAGGGGACAATGATCAAGAATAGAAATGATACACAGGAAAACTCCCTCCGCATATCTTTGAGCTTTGTGAATATGCATCGCATTTATTATTCACAGCATTCCTATTATATATTGAATGATCTGGCACGGGATAGCAAGCTCAATCAAACCTGTGATTGGAAGAACTACCCCGGAGTGTTTTGCCCGTTAGGGGTTCCTTGTGCTGGTGGCTGTAGCTTTGGGGAACGCCATGATGAGGAAATATCTGGGTAAGGTATTATTGGGTGGAAAGTCGGAGATTATTACTGCAGTGGATGGAGTAGTGGTTCATGAATAGAAGTTTTGTCTGTTGCAGATCTATTAATAGCATATAAATAGTTTTGTAATCTTACTTGGAGCTATGTTCCTATGGCTCTGGGTTGGGATGTATGTGCATCAACCTTCATATTTCCATGTATTTTAGAGTGCCTATTCTGTTTTGCAGACTTGGTTTTTCCTTTTTACCCATCTAAAATTGCATATTAGAGAGCAGGCGTAATAATGATACTACGATAGTAAGATTTTACATAAAGTGCCTCATAAGGCTCTGGAGTCGTCTATCTTAGCCAATCTTATATACGTACATGACCTGGGTACGTAAACTAGTGGTTCTCTAGATATCCGAACACAATATCTCGCTTACTTCCCTTTTTGCTGACTTTTGTGGGACGCAGTTAATACGCGTTAATGTGAATTTCATGCAATTGTTTCAATTTCCATATAACATCCACCACTCGATCACAAAACCTCCTCATGCCATGGAAGACTTACACCACGCAAGAATACCTACTCAGTAGTATGGCACTTCATATGCTGATTTCTCCACTTTCCGATCAGCCAAGCTTTTGGATGCATATAATATCTGCAACAGCATGCAAGATAGATGAGCCGTGCTGCGCCTCCGGGGTGGGTGCCGGGGTGGTGCGGAAAATATGATTCCAATCAGGAGCGACGGAATACGTACCCCGCCCGCATTGTTACTTGCATTTCTGCTGCAGTGTTCCCGAAATCTAAATCGCTAATGTGTAATGATATGTATTGGAGACGTAGATGGCGCGGGTCATCAAGTTGGAGAGGCGTATGGAGATCCCTTCGGTGGATTTGGATTCCCTATCGGATTTCAAGGTCGAGGAAGGGTTCTAGTTTCTCAGCCAGGTGCACTACTAGTTCAGCTAATAATATATATCTGCACGAAACAGTCTTGTTCCAAGTTGTGTTCGGTCAGGGACACAAGCATTCAAGAATTTACGGCCAAATAAATCAGCTACATGTGTTGCATGAACCTCGGATTGTTGGCACACTTGAGCCACGAGATACCGAGGTATAGTGCAGGAGATGCGGGTTCTTTTTGAAATGCCATGCATTTACTTAACATCGATATCTCATCATGCAGTAAGTGCCTTGGCACATCTCATATCTGTACGGACCACTTCCTCCTATAAGCCGCAATCCAGATATCGTATGTAGTTTGATCTCACGGAACTGACATCACAATCCTCGCAGATTTTCCCAAATCTGTGATTTTTCACACACCAGCGCCTTTCCAATGTAGATAGCTTCATGCGCCTTGATGCGCGTTAAAGCTCGATGAACATAAAAAGCGCAAAGAGCATTACCAAATCGAATAAATAAAGAAACTATTGGACGGAAAGAAACTCTCAAAGATGCCTTGAGTGTCTTTCATCCTCGTTAAACGTAAACCACTGAAAGGAAGAATGATTTCTCGATTCATTATTATTAGGAAGCCTGACAACCGGCTTTAGCCTCATGACAAGAGGCCTATTCTGGCTGAGGAGGTACACCTTCTGATGCGTGGCCCAACTATTTGACTTGTCATGCAACTCAATATCAAAATTCCACAAAAGCTTGGGAATAATCAAATGTATACTTGCATAAAAGAGACTAAAAGGAAAACAAGTTAGCTCAATTATGGCCTTGAAATTACGTACTGCAATTACAACACAAATGGTTTAGCATGGGAAGACAGGGATACAGCATTCTCTGCGACTTACTTTCTACTAACACAGCTCCTAGGTCCAACTGAGAAAGGCTGAAATGCCTCTAGTTTGTCATCTGCAAATTCCTTATGACCGAGGAATCTCTCGGGATGGAATTCGAAAGGCTTCCGGAAATTCTCACATAGATGCGACGCAGCATAGACACTGATCGAGACGATAGACTGGCCAACGAAGTTAGCTTTCAAGGTCAAGCTTGTGATACCGAACATACTTGGAGGACTTACTCCTTCTGGGATATATCTGCCGGCTATCACCCGGCCTCCTTTTATTACCACCCGTGGCAAACCTTCTGCAACCGAGGGGTATAGTCTCATTGATTCCTTGATGCATGCATTTAAGTAAGCCAATTTCTCGGTTTTAACCAAACAGACTTCATCTTCTGAGTCAAACTTTGATTGAAGCTCGTTGACCAGCTTGGCAAGACACGCCGGGTTGTTAGCAATGCAGTATACAAACGCTGTCAGAGCCCAAGCCGAAGTTTCTGGCTCGGCAGTTATCAAGCTATTTGTAGCACCAAACACATGGTCGAACGTGAGATCCTATGAAGAGTCAGTCTGCGCATATGCGAATTCCCGTTTCTGAATTCAGTGGCAAAGGATGACGTACACCATGCTGGTAGGCTCTGATCATAGGCTCAACCACGTCATTTCTTCCCCCAGGAGTGTCCATTCTGCTCCTCAGCATCGTCCTTGTTTCCTCCGGAACTTGTAGAAAAGATTCTCCAACCATGTAGAGTAGAGCTAATACTACTCTTCTGAGACCCAAGTACCACAGCACAATAAATCGACCTCCCACCTCCCCCGCCTTGAAAAGAAATCTGACATACGGGGTCATCTTTAAATTTTGCAAACAATTGAATGACCTCCCAAGAATTAAGTCTCCAATCACATCACAGGTAAACCAGGAGAACCATTCTGTCACATCTACCACCGCCCACTCTGGCCTGCGTTCGGACTTTCCATCTTCGCTATAGGTATCCGATGCACCTTCACTCTCTTCCCGGAGTTTCTTAATGAGTAAGTTTATATATCTCATAATCATTCCCTCTTGTCCTTTTAGGCTTCTATCCGAGAATCCATCGGCAAAAATGTCTTTTAGGATTTTATGAGACTTTTTCCTGCGGCGGAGACTTGATCCGATAGTACACCATTGAAAGCCAGGCCAGCGTAGAATTTCCAGTACTTTGGATTTTCTTTCCCAACAGAGGCTCCGTAGATATTTTTCCATGCCTCTGTATCCGTAAAAGAGATTTCTGAAGGAGATATGCGGACCACTGTTCCGTATTTTTCGTGGAGACGAAGGTCAGAGAATGGATGCTTTCCGCGAAGAAATTGATACGCCCACGGAAAAATGGATGCCCTGCAGTGGATAGGGCCTGGGAAATTTGACAAAGGGTGCAAGAAAAGATTATAAAAGATTGTAGTAATCAAGTAACAAATAGCCTGTCTTATCAGCTACTGTCCAGAAATATTTGCAAACGAGCTAAGCAACTTACCAGGCCAATAATCAAACAGGCCCATTGGAACGCTTGAAAGGTTGCAAAGGCATTGGCAGTACCTCATATCAGAAGCGGGAACGACATTCTGGCAGGACAAGGAGCGTGGCTCAAAGGGTTCCTTGAACAATATTGCGGAATCTAAATTCCGTTGGCCTATAGACAAAGGGAAGTAAAGGTCTGGTCAGATGTCAAATTTGGGAATTTCAAGTCGCGATTGAGGTGTTAAAGTAACAATTTGAGTTCCTTAACTCTCCATTGGATTGCCGTTGATCTTTGGCTTGTATGATTTGAACTCGCCAGAAGACATTGATTTTGGACGGCTTGCAAGCCTCATGATGTAGGGCGAGGTGGAATTAATCCAGCATGTAGCGATTACATATCTTAAAATATTCCAAGTTCATTAAAACAGGTATTTGGATCTTGCTTCTCCTTTTTAATCTATGTGCATACATATTGATCACTAAACACCACCCGGGGATGGATTTGCCTTGGCATTCCCCGCCGGTGAATGAACTGGTCCTCAAGCAATTTAGAACAAGAGAATTTCACAATTTTTACATGATTAAATATTTCGTCAACGGCCAAAGTCTTCCATAGATACATGTTGACCTCCTGGGATCTTGGCAGCATATGCATATATATTGCATGATGCATATAAGGAGCAAACAAAACTCAACTTTTAATTCATTCTTTCCTTTTTGGTATACTGTTTGTTTGCTTTCAATATTTTGATTTCAAAGCACTTTTAATTCCGGAGGCCGAATACCTAACCCTATTCCTTCATTTTTTGAATATACACTCGCAGCTTAACTGCTTAGCTAGAGAATCAATCAATTCAATCTGATGCTCTTTCTGGTCTCAAGAAACCCAATAATACACGCGAGGTAATCAATGCGGTCATAAATATTTGTTCTGCAAAACTGTGGCGTCGGCATACCCTGGGATATGCAGATTTGTACTACAACCCTTCCATTTCTAAAAGAGATCTGCATATGTGGAAGGTTATATGTTGTAGAGCCTGAATCTTTAACGGCCTGCTGCCTCCAAACTTGGTAAAAGCCCATAGCAATACGAACAACCTAAATTGCCTGCAGATCAATGCTGTTGTGTGACACTTGTACAGATAGCAGCGACAATGAGGCTAAAAGATAAGAAATGGGTGTTGTTCAGGGCCCGGAGCATTTTCTAAAGTTTTTGAGTTTCGGTGGCCAACTCGGTGATCATGTACCTGAACACAAAATTGAGAGTTGAATTCTTCAAGACAATATAGCGCATGATAAAAAACTCGTTAGAGGCTACGTAGAAACAACTTTTCACTGGACCATAAGATCTACACCTCTCTTTTAGAGAGCCGCCACCATCGCTAGAATCACCATAATCAACAAGGCAACCATTAACGGTGGTTCAACGGAGCTCAACTCTCTACTGAGGACTTTGAATACCTATGGCGGTATGCTAGCTAGCCGTCTCTCCTTGCACCAAAACTTCCCAAGCTGTCCTTGAAGGTCCATACGACAAGATGACCAGGTTTATTGAAGATACGCAAGCATTTGAACAGCTTTGTTTGTCCTCATTTGCATCAGTGCACTTGAGAAATTGCCTACGAGTGGGACATTGCTGCCGTTGATCTCGTTAGAGCTTGTGAGTTGGATATGTCTCAGATTACCAGAACAATGTGAGGTTTTGTCACCAACGAGATTGCTAAAAAGGCAGAGCTAGATGTTTATATGCATAATGAGCTCTCTCGTCGATCTTCTCCAACTTTGCTCGGCGGATTCACCTGAAAATGGTTCGACAACATCCGGGTAGTGGGGGCTCCCTCCAATTACGTGAAAACGTATAAATCCGCAGACAGCCTAAGTAACGCGAGCGAAAGCCCCTTCTCCTTTGCTATGGGCCATGAAGGGAAGAAGTATTATGAGATACTCGACATGGATCCTCAACAAAGACGGTTAGTAGACTTTGCGCTGAAGTATTCAGACAAGAACCTCCCTATTCTAGAATTGTCTCCATTCCAAGACTTAGACCGAAGTCAAGAAGAATCCAGAGCGTCCATTTGTTGTCGACATTGCTGGCGGCAGGGGTCAGTACCTCCTACAGATACAGCACCGTTGCTCAATTAGCGGCAAGCTCATCTTGCAGCGCCTTCCAGTTGTGATCGAATCGTTAAAACCAGAGAATATCCTAGGATTGAGGCAATGGCATATGATATGTTGACGCCACAGCTTTTGAAAAGTAAGTAAATCCTACCAAATTTGTACATGAAGGGATGGGGCTAAGAATATGTTCATTGGTCCTCATGTCTACTTCATGCGTCGTGTTCTTCACGATTTTTCCGACAAACTACTTTTGCCTATGCTCAAGAAAATCGTGTCGGCTATGGGTCAGACTCGCGGCTCGTAGTTGGTGATATGCTCCTGCCTGATCAGGTAATTGCAGGTGGTCCATGGAAGACGTACTGGATTGATTTAGCACTACTCACAATTTGTGGCAAGGTGCGATCCCTTCGAGAATAGAATGGCATATTCGGGGAAGTCGGCTTGAAGCTTGTAGAGATTTATAAGGTTGGTGACGGACAAGCTGTAATGCTAGAAACGCGCTTGAGAAGATCATTTTGAGTTACTGGAGTAGGCTAGCTCGATTTAACATAGTTGTTGTAATTGCCTGTCTTTCGATTCTTCTGTATTCTGTAAATCCTAAAAGTTACAAAGCAGTTAGGCTAATTACTTCATCAGGCAGTACTGCATAATCTTGCTTCTAAAAACATACTAATGTTCGCTTTTATTATTCGGTTTGTAACTATTTATAACATGATACTCCTGATATTATAAGAGTTGGATAGTATTATTGCTGCAATTTTCATATAGATAGAATTTTGGGGAAAATTACTCAATATAAAAGTTCTCAATTATTGTACAAAAATCTCGAGATCTGAATCTATATTCAAATTTTTATAATAACGTGGTTTAACACCGAGTGCACCATATCACCGAGTGCACCACTTTTACCTCAATTTGCACTTTCTAACTCATATCATTCAACAATCATTAAATCAATCAATTAAAACTATTAAGAATCTAATAATCTAGGATCTATTATACTATTTTGACAAGTTCTTAAATTATGACCAGTCTTTCCACACTTACTACAGCATCGACTAGTAGATGATTCCCTATTAGAATTTCCCCCATTTTGACGCTCGTCGCATTGAATCTGAATATCAACCTCTTGTTGAGATAATATATCTGCAGCTTCTTGTCCAGTAAGTACTCCTCCTTGACGTAATTGAGTCTTTTTCATGCGTCGACGTTTGCTTAATGCCTCATTTGCCTTTCGAAGTGTATGGTTTTCTGCATTTAAAAGTGTATTCTCATGTGCTAATCTCTCTGTACCTTTAGCTAAAGCTAGTACAGTTTCGAATATAGGTGTAGGGGAGCTTGATTGATGACGAGCCATTCGAGATTTCACTAAAGTTGATTGAGAAAGAGCTTCAGTTGGATTGTGAGGGGTTTGAGAGATCCAAAGGTTTAAATCGAAAGGGGGGGGAGTAGGCGTATGAATTCGAATATCTAATTTTGAGAGTATAGCTTGAGGGTCAAATGGTATTAGACCTGTTCCTCGAAAGCCAGCTTTCATATTTTGAGAGTTGATTGATTGTTGATATGCAGTTTTGAAAGCTATAAAGAATTCAACTTTAGTGATATGATTGATATATGCCTTGATAAACTCCTCAATTTGAGAACTATATGAACGTTTAAGTACACCAAAACATCCAACATCAAGTGGTTGAGTTAAATGACTTGAATGTAGTGGTAATTTGAGGCATATAATATCATTTGATTTGCAATATGATTGAAAAGGTATTGATTCGTGGCTTTCATGCCTATCCAATACTAGCATTCGATATTTGCTCTTCTTTTGACGAATAGTATGTTTATCGAAATGCTTTAACCATTCTAGGCCTGTCTCATTATTCGTCCATCTATTGGAAGTAGGTTTAATAGCCCAATCCGCAGGAAAATCGGTTTCAGTATACCAATTGGAAAGATGAACTTGTCCTTGAACTACCAAAAATGGAGGTATAGTTTCACCCTCTCCATTGCCACATATAATTGCCGTAGCCCACTCTCGATTGCCTGGTTGTATTGCCTTGCTTCTGCCATTTCGTTCAGCATTAGTTGCAACCATTCCAGGGCATATTATACCCATCATGAAGCCGGTTTCATCGAAGTTGTAGAAATCGGAATCGACAATACCATATTTCACCCGCATATTCGATATTAATCGAAACCACTCTTCAATAAGCTTGGGATCTTCGCAAAGAGCTCTTTGAAAGTCATAAACACGACTAAAACGCGTCTTTAATTTCGTATAACACTTTACGAATCGATAAGCCCAGAGCTTTCCAACCTTCTTCGCCCTCCGCGATTCAAGAATATAATTCGCCATATCTTCTACACTACTTAATTTAGGTGCAAACCCTCTCTCATCCATATCAATTATATACTGAATAAGCACCTCCTCTTCTAAATCGGTCATTTTATGACTATTTGCTCGAATTTCTGTACGAGGGGCTAAACCATTCATTCTGCGGAGAAGTATTGTATGCGTTATATTATATAGCTTGGCAGCCTTTCGAATGCTTAGTTTTTTATCTTTTTGAATAGCTTCAATAGCTAAGAGTATTTGAGCTTCTTTTCTATTTGATTGCATAATAAATGATTGATAAATCGCGTGTTGAAGTTGGAAAGTGCAAATTGAGGTAAAAGTGGTGCACTCGGTGATATGGTGCACTCGGTGTTAAACCACGTTATCTTAAAAATTAACGAAGATATTTAACTCCCTTGTAATATTTGCATATATGGCTTTGTCTAGGATTCAAAGCTCATACGCGATGGATCCAAAGACACCATGCTCTCAGCATTGATCAATTCTCCCGCTAGACGACTTGACAGCAACTGCACTGGGAATAAGAAAAGAGGTGTATATTCATTATCATTTTTACATTCGGTATCATGCTCAAACGCCATCGAAATGACCTGTGTATCCCCACTTTGCTCCGCGCTTTCTATTAAATTTAAAAAATGCGTCTAATCATCATCTATGTATCATTTTTAAACGTACAATCTCACCTCTCACTTTTCGCTTGCAAGCTGCCCAGCATCTTGTTCTCTCGTATCGCTAGGCAACGCCACTCGTCCATATCCCATACCCTCCTCAATATACCCCTCTTGATGATAAGTATCTTCGCGGGGAGCATCAGGCATACTTGCTATACTTGATGCTGACGATGAGTGAGAGCCAGTACTGATCCTATTTTCTGTGGTTCGGTCTGGTGAGGATTGGTCTGCTTCAAGCGCCTTTTCGTTGCCCACATCCTGTTCGTTCGAAGGTTTCTTCGTGGGGGTTGGAGCGAATTTGGATCGTTCTCTGATGGCTCCACCGTATTTATAAAATAGAAAGGGGATCGGCGCGAGACATATGGCAAGTCCACCGATTAATGAGCCACCTCCACCGACGCCAAGAGCATCGAACATGTATGTCGTGAATAATGGTGCTGCAGCACCGGCTGCTGATCTACAAACAGTGTTTGCAGCGACTGCACTGGCGGCATACATTAAGTATGTATCGGTCAAATAATTGAGGTAGGCGACGAAAATGAGAAGAATAGACGTGGAGAGGAATATCCCAGCAAGAGTGGGAACTATCCAATGAACACTATTATAATTTCCAGACCACGCAAACCAAAACATGGTAATTGGAAAAATAATTCCACCAGCCATGGCGACCGGTAGACGATCCTCAGCCACGCCAACATGACCAGCCTCCACCTTCTTCCTATCACGATGGGACACGATGAAGATGGCGATTCCACCTATTATAGCTCCAATGATCGTACCAATCAATGGTAACTCCCCTACTCCGGAATTCCAACCACGCTTCTCCTGAAAGATGATGGGGTAGATGGTGAAGAGCATATACAGTAAAGCATATACGACGGATAGGTAAACGGCAACGGCAAACGAAATTGGATCGACGAGAAGTTGCCATGGTCTAATAAGTGCCACCTTGAAAATTTGCCATAAGGTACGATCGCTATCTTCGACGGGAGCCTTGACGTTTTCGTAACCTGGAATCTTCAATGCCCTTATTCTCCTAGCTTTGTTTACTAGCAATTTCGAAGGTAAGGTCTCTGGGATAGTAAACATTAAAAGTTCGGTGACACCAGCGAGCCATAACATGACATAAAAATTCCACCTCCAGTCCTTTTTCAACTCAAGGAATCCTGAAATAACAGGACCCAATGCTGGACCGGCAAAAGTCATCATCGAGAACAGAGCCATGGCATTTCCTCTTTCGACAGGACCCCAAATATCGGCGAGAACTCCCGGGGCATTCGAAAGTGGCGAACTGGCCATCGTACCCGTTATGAATCGTCCTATTAATAGAGCTGCGAAATTATTGGCGAACGCACAGAGAAAGTTAAAAGCCAGATACAAGGTAAAAGAGATATAAAAGATCCATCTTCGACCAAAGAACTCGGACAACGGAGCCCAAAATAATGGACCAAAGCAGTATCCTAAAAGGAAAACCGAGATGACCAAAGCGGAGACCTCTGCAGAAACATGAAATTCTCTCTCAATTCCCGTCAAACATCCCGACGGACTGGACGATGCAAATGTTGCATTTACCACGAGCAAAACCGATACCACGGTAATATACCATCTTCTCGTCTTGGACCAATTCTTCGGATTTTCGATATCTCCCGGCCCAAAATCCAGATGGCCATTTTCATTTATGTACGGCTGATCATCGATGATATGTTTCGTGCGATATGGCTTCGCATTTGGCCTTGACAAAACACGCTTTAAACGATCCATCGATGTTGAAAAATCATGAAAATATTTAAGGATTGGGAAATGGGGAAGAAAAATAAAGTCGGACGGGGGATCGACGTTGTATACATCATTTTCCTAAATTGTGGATAATCGGCATCATACAAGCATAGCTCTAGAATGTACACGCGGAATTGTGGATTGATAACCATGGATTTGCTATGTTCCTGTTCTAGTATGAAATGATTCAATATTAAGTAAGTACGGATAAACAATGCCGGTCTACATCGTCATTATTATCATTTTTCAGCACTTGACTGTTTTTGCCTCTAATTCCGTTGACTAAAATATTTTAGCCAATTATGAAACGACTTAAAATCCTTAAAATTCCTCTAGCATACCAAAGTAGCTAATGTTGTCTGAAACTCAGCGAATGATACTCTCCAAATTCCGATTAGAGATACTCGGTATTTACTTTCTTTTTGCCATGATTATAAATTATTGATCCTTCACCACTCCAGACAAACTTCGACATTCTTCATCGGCCCCTTTAAGGCCATGTAAGCGAAGTATGAGTTAGCATTGGATATGACGAATTTATTTCCTTTTTATCTCCTTGTTATATCCGGATATTCTTTATTTATCCTTCCAATATTCTATTTTCTCAGATATGCTGTTCTGGTATCATCAAAATACCATTCAAGTCTATACTCCTCAACTAAAAACAGAAAACTTGTAGCTGAGGGTCCATAGCGTCCCCTTAATAGATATTTAGAATTAAAGGTTGTGGTTGACAACAATCCCCAATATACCGGCAAGATGCAACCTTCCAGTCTACAGCCAGCTGACAAATCCCTGCAATTTATCCACCACATCCGCGGATATAGTAATTGAGTCTCCAATAAGGTGAATGAGCAAAGGCAATTGGGGTTTCGTTGTACCATGCATCGGGAGCATGAACAGCCGTGGATGATATGCTGAAAGCATAAATGTTCACCGTCGGTTTCTTCACTCGGCAATTTACATATTACTAATCCCGTGAGCGACGACATCAACGACTTACGATACCTGACGATTTTAAGTTTGTATCTTTGCTTGCTGATTAACTGCCGCCCCCCTCCGAAAGTTCTTACTCGGCAAAGTCAGCAAGCTAGTGCGGCACATAATATCCTTCAAGAACCTGACATCCAAATACCCCGCACACCCGAGCCTAAATAAATTCTCATATTTGAAATCCCATATGTTTTCATGAATATTTCCTCTAGCTTCTCAATGCGTCTGAGCAATTAGGGAATATCACAATGGTTTATTGCGCCCTTAAAAAGAACTATACCATCATTTGTGACATCAGTTTAAGATAAAAGTCTGTGTATAATCTCTCACACATGGTCTCCTAATTCTACTTTGCGGCATAGTATTACTAAATGAAGAATGGACAAACGATATATTAGCTAATTGGCTCGCTATGAAAGAAACCTAGGATCAAACGAATGGTATTTTGCTTATAGAGGTCAGTGAAAGCCAGGCTCGGATCCGAGACTTACTACCGAGAACATAACTATAAACCAACATATTGAGAGCATCTCCTGGATAAGTATCCAGCATTGGTTCTAGATAACGGATAATCCCAGAGATAATCCTACAACGAACTGTGTTCTGATACTCTTCAATTAAATGACAATGGCATCCAAACCATCGAGACACCATATTCTCCACCTACGAGGCCTTCCCCGAGCAAAAATTTTGAACTGTACAAGCAACAGGCTAGAGACAGACATAATTTAAATACGAATACTCAATGACTCGGGAAATTTTGCGTTGAGATGGATTGTTTCCTATCTATCTTTTTTTCCAGCAGAAATTTAAGGTTAAAACATTGTCTTCATGGTAGAAATGACTAGCGCCTCCCGATTCGCAAAGGTATACACTTTTCGGCATCGATCTTTTCCGCACTACAAAACAGGCAGCTCAGATGTCGGAACCCCGTAATTGCATGAGAATATCCATTTATCATCTGCTGCGTTTGCAATTCCATGTGAACTTGTCTGCATCATCTCATAGACAAGTGACTACACGTATTGAGGTTAAAGTCTGAGAAAAAACGCCTTGAAGGACGAGAACCTGCCCGCTTCGAACTCAATGCATTTTTGAATCTATTTATATATTATAGGTAGATATTGTATAGTACATCATGGAAAAATTCCTCAACTCGATCTACTGCTCAAGAGACACTCTCTTTCCTTCGATCTGCTACAGCCTGTGGATCCTCACTCATCATCTCCTATTTCATTGTGTAGTTTAGGAGCATTATAAGTGTTCGAACAACGCATACATATATACATATATATCTATTACTTCAATGTTCCTGATTCTCACTTCTAAGGGTATAAAGGGTAAAATTCCATCCGCCGTTTTTCATTATTTTCTAATCACAAGTGAAAACCAGCTGGATTCAAGCAAAAAGCAACAATAATCCCAAATTTGCAGCCATACACAGACTAAACTATCTACAACTTATTAGAAATATATCTTCCTACTTAAATGATGGATATTTCCCAAAACCCACAGTATTAAACACACAATATCGATTTGAAAACCTATATATAACGCTTCATGAGTCTTAAATTTTCCTCCATATATCCCGCACCAAATAACATCCACCAGATCACTCAGTATACATAGAAGGGAAGCTATTTAAACTCTACTAACCTTTTGCTTTCATCATATAATAAATCTGAGTTAAATACTCCTTTAGGCAATCTTTCCCGAAAATTGCAAGATTATTATAATATTACAAAGCCACACACTCTCTGAGAACATAGAAATAGTTCTTACAGAGAAATACTATCTCAATCGATTCTATACAAAGAGATCGGGTGTGATGAACTTGAATAAGTCCAGTATATATACCAAACCGAACCGATTTGCTGCTGCACGTGTGAAATTTAACACGGTATTTCGTCTAGAATTGAAAAGTGGATTTCTGATATCGGAGATTTGGGTGCTGAGTTTCATGTTTTATTTAAAGCTGTAATGGTATCTTGTTGATAGCTTGTATCACTATACCTATCTATCCACTCGTCATGGAGGTGAAGTCATGTGGAAGACGACCCGTCACTGCCTTCTCCTCTCATCATCCTATCCCGCATAAAATCAGCTACAAGTAACTCCCTCGCAAAAGAAAGTCACCTACGCAATTCCTATCACCACCTTCATCATAAATCCGTGCATAAGCATATAAATACAGCAATACAAATATTTCGTTCTAGATATCCGATATAAAATACAACATAAGAGAGAATATACAATACACAACAAAACCGACCCAAGAACCTCCACAAAGTGCACAAAACCCATCTCATCTATCGCATAATCCAACAGCCATTTCAGCCCACCCGTTACATGTATATAAGTCTAGCAGCCGATAAATATAATTCTCAGGTACTATAATCCACAGTCCACAAGAAAATAAGAAAGATCTCCCGAGAACTATAAAATACCGCTAAAAGATCTTTCTTCCTCTCATCGCATCATGCATCCATCCACTCGCACTCGCGACGCCTGCTTCCTTTTCTACTTAAGAAGCGATTTAACTTAGTATTGGTGGAAGACACTTTATAGTATTATGAAAAGAAAATTTGTGTAAAATTCTTACGATCTTGGGATATTTCGTACTGTTTGAAATAAGTAGATGGACAGACGTGTAGATGGATTTAATGATAAGATTATTTAACAACAACAATAACACTGTGTGAACGAAGTGAATGACTTCAATTCAATTACTACTGTAATAAAGAACTAAGCGAACGCGAAAGAGACTAGCTCTTTTAGTAAGTCTATATAAGACTTACTACTTTCAATATGTAGCTAGCTCTTTAGACAGAATACAATTAGACATACAGGACCTACGTAATCCGTGGGTGCTACGTCTTCCGTATCCTTCTCGTACCAACAAACACCGACAATCACATCCCTCAACCTTTTAATATGGTCCATCTAAATCTAAAATAGTGAGTGACTTTTCATAAAAAGGAATCTAGATCGATATAGAAAGAAGTGAAATAAAACTAGAAAGAATTTGAAAGTGTCTTGAGATAAGTACAAATATAATATTCAATGAAAGTGATAGTCGCTCTTTATGTATCTTTTTAATTTTATAACATTTAATATATCAAACTCACTTATTCCCCTACCCGTATATATTGTCTTTCGCCTTCTCTATATCTAGTTACTCATATATTTATCCAATCTTATATATTCAGTTCTCTTAAATATCATCTATCACAACCAGAATCACAGATCCAAATTCACATTATTAAACCTCAGCTTCTCCCTTTTCTTCTATTTCCTCATCAAATATCCACATCTTATTCTCATTCCCATTTCCACTTCGATTCCTATTCCTAATTATTCCCAATCCCACACTGATTCCAAATTGCAATACTATATAATCAAGTAAAACTACCTAGTTATATATCTAATAACACACATCTATCCACCATCCAATATACCATCTATGTACTACCATCTACACTCTACCATCAACAAAAACAAAACCAAATACTCCTCAAAAAACCCCCTCTCGCTGCCCTCAAAACATCACATACTCATTCTCTCTCAAACCCTTTTCTTCATTTCTAGCCCACATCTTCCATTTATCAATCCCTACTTTCTACTCTTTATCTCCTACCTTCTATACTCCAATTTCCCAAAAATCTATCTTCCCATATCTCATCTACTGTTATTCCATTACCAGAAATAAAC
>NW_001820829.1:937802-940263 GCF_000146945.2 Sclerotinia sclerotiorum 1980 UF-70
AATAAGAAAAATAAGAAAAATAAGAAAAATAAGCAATTAAAAAGAAAAATAGGAAAAATAAGAAAAATAAACAATAAGCACAGAAATACCACCATACCAACACCAAATCAAACCCCAAACCAACACCAAAACCAAAATCAACACCAATAACATATTCCCATTAAAAAATCCACCCATCCATCCATCCATCCATCAATCCACATACCTAGTACACAAAAACCCAAGACTTTCCCTACCAACCCTCACCAAACAAAGCACGAAATCCTTAATATACACACAGAGTAAGTAAGACAGACACTTACCTCCATAGCTAGAAGAAAAATCTGCCTTGCGCTTAGATAAATAGATAAATAGATAGATCGATCTGCCTTGCACGCACCACGCACCACGCACAGCGTTTCATTTAATAAGCAAGGATGATAAGATTTTTGGTCCACTTTACTATTATTGGTTAATTGATGTGCGATATACATAGCCTAGGTAGGTAGGTGTGTGTACCAGGTATATACCTAGGGAGGGAGGAGTGATATTTACAAAAAAAAAAGAAGAGAAAAGAAGAGAAAATATATGTATGTGATCGTATCGATTGGATAAACCCGAGTCTTTCATTTATTTCATCCGTCCATCCACCTCTCATCCATCTTTTAAATACAATGCTTTCAATCAATCCAATTCTATGCATGCACGCAAGCAAGGTTGGAATTTCAATTCTTTCTTCAACAAAACAGGGAATACAGCAGAGGGGAATCATCAAGAAAAATAACGATATGCTATGCTCGTTTTGGTACTCGTGAAAAAAAATAAACAAAAAACTGAACCCATCCGTTCAAATGAAAAAATAATAATGATAATAATAATAATAGAAATGCATGGGGTATATCGTTAAAAGCTGCAGGCAAAACTTAAAATAGAGGTATGTGCTGATCTGCTTCTAACCGTGTATCCACCGGCCGAGAAGTCCCATCCAATCCTTCTAAGTCTTTCATTCTTAGACCCCGGGAATTGTTCTTCTTTTTATGCTAAAAACAAAACGTTGGGGCAAGAAAGTAATATAGTGTGCGTAGGTATATTTTTGACGTTCCGTGCTTCGGCTGCTCTAATTGCTGGCCCTCGCTACCATCATCTCGGATCTTTAGTGCTGAGACAAAAATGGCCAATCAATTGATCTTTCCCATCTTTTGAAATTAAAAAATGTAACCTTCATGAGTTGTGCAACGGCCAGCACATTCTTTCCCTCTTCCACCGCAACAAGCAACACGTCAGAAAACCACAGATAATTTGCGCTTTTAAATTACCCAATTTCTGTAGCATGCAGTCCAAGAATTGTCGGGTTCATGCTGTGCTGCGCCTCCCAAGGTCTCGTGTAACTCATTACCCCTACGTAGGCAAGCTTGATCCGAAATCTTGGGAGCAACAGTCTGTTGTGTTTTGTACTCGGGCCCAATCCGTGATAAAGGCCACCACATCGTATACGCTTCGGTGCGCCCCATTTCTTAACATTCCTGTGGAGTGAGAATCGAGGTTTAAACTGCCACTCAAATTTTGCCTTTCCATTATACGGTCCTTCGTGGATCTACCTAGAATTTCCGGTCAATTGGCCACTGGTACATCAGCGTCCTTCCAAACTCCAATGGCGTTGCTTATTCATGCGGGCGCTTAGAGATGCATGATGATATATGCGCGCGCATCTAACAATAATGCGCACAAACTCCAATCCATAAAATTCATTCGTCATCCATTCTTGTCTCAAAAGCGCGTCAGGTCGAAAGGCGAGGTCCGAAATGAGACGCTGGCGCAAAACCCTGGTTGAAATTTGTCGCGACATCCGAAAGAAACTTAAAGTCCGCCGATCGGCACCACACTGGCCAATCCCTCCTCATTCCCAATTTCCAATCCCATGAAGCTTTGGGAGTGTTTACAAAGGGATAGTCACTTCCGACGCCCCGGGCCGCCGTGCAGTCCATATATGCCTACATTTTATGTAAGTTTGGTAATTTTTAATATCTCGATAAAATTGCAAAATGGGGATTGCCGTGGTTGATTGAATACCCAAAAAATGGCTGAACAAGGTCCTGCAGAAATTAAAAGCATACGAGGGATACTCACAAATTATTGTAGGCACGAATCTTCCTCGAGCAAATATCTCTCCTGACTTCTGTTATCAGCCTTGTGACATCATCTTTCGTCCAATTAAACATTCTGCATAAAGGTCCAAGCGTCATTGCTTCTAGTCCTTGGGTGAGGGCTAAATTATACCATCTCGCAACATCTTTTTCTCGTGGATCATCGGGCCATGGATTAAGGGGGATTTGAATAACTTCCTCCTGAATATCGAGGAACTCTTGGTTTTGAAGCATCATCTCAGTTTCTGCGTTGTAAGCTAGAGCGGCGATTGCGATGAGTAGCATCGAAAAGCAGCCGCATTCATGTAGCCAGCGCAGAGGTCATTGTGGAATTTCTC
>NW_001820829.1:941003-989433 GCF_000146945.2 Sclerotinia sclerotiorum 1980 UF-70
TAGTCGCGGGTAAATCCCACCTGGCAAAACTCGGCGCATTCACTCAACGGCGCAAGGAAATATGTATTTCTCTTTGTGAAATCCATGGTATAAGCGTCCATTCTCGTAATAATCGGGCGGAGGCAATTGGTGATCCGAAGAGGGGGCAGGGGCAAGTGATCTATGTAATCAATTCAGTCAGCGCATGCATGAAAGCTCGGAAATGTATAGGCAAAAGCAGAAGAGCAGGAAACCCCGATTCTCGTTCGATAGTTGCCAATGCGATTGGCGTGTGCGAAGGCTTCTCCCGATACCCCAGGGAATGGCTCTGGGAGCAGAGGGGATAGAGAGCACGTACAAAATGTTAGCCATGGCCATTGCAACAATCATTAAGTGAAAGCCGGCTTAAGATCTGTCGCGAACAGCCTTTGCTTGTTCTGCTAGCTTCGTAGCATAGATTAAAGTTTGCGTATATGATACCGCAATATTGATGTCGAATTCTTCTCCAGTGTATGCTGGTCGATTGGGAATGTCGAGGGAATCGAATGGTATATATGGCCATGCAACCACTATAGTATTCGAGTATTCGAGTATATCGCCTAAATTCCGATTCCTGGCTTCCTGCCTGTTGGCCGATTCGAATTTAACCTGAATAATCTGATATACGGCTGTATCTCATGGAAGTACGAGAGTGGTTGTCGAATAACGTTGCTCTATAAGTGTTCTAAAGAGCCGCGCGAAATTGTGGTGCTAGGTAGTGTCAAAACTTCGAATTGAGTTGCTTACGGGTTGAAGCTTGTTCCTTGGTATTAGTTGCCTGGCGGCGGTAAAGCTATTTTGACTTTTTTTTTTATGGCCCCTGTCGTGCTTCGCTGTAGCTCTCTGTAGTGACTTCTTTTTTTAGTTAGGGCGTACAGGTAACCGGTAATGCCTGTGGATAATGATTATGCTAGTGATATATCTCGGTTCTGGGGTTGGAATTCGCAAGTTTTACAGCGTTCAAGGGTAGGATCAAGTGTCAATGGCTTGTCTAGTGATTGGTAGTAGTGATGACGGTGGTGGTGAATGGTGGTAAATGGTGGTAAATAGTGGTAAACAGTTGTAAATAGTGGCAGTAATTTCTCGCACACAGTGGTAATCGTGGTGAATAATGGGTAGGTTGGAAAACAGCTTTATGGGTAGGCTGATTGTCTTTATGAAAAGCTGGACAGATTTTGGTTCATTTCTATAATAGAATCGACCCACAGGAGCTCAGATGAATGCTGAAGAGAACTCAAATTGAGCGAGAAATGAGAGGAGAGAAGTCTAGAGAGCAATAGCCCTGAAGCTTTCAAGCATGGGCCTTGAAGGAAAATGATCGACGGTCCCCAAAATTTTCAAAGTCCAAAAGATAGATAGATGTGTTAACAATCCATAGTTTTGATATAACCCTAAGAACCGGACGAAGTTTCAGAAAGTTCTATTTTGGAAGAAAGATTGGGATGGTCAAATGAATGAAGAGATGAGTGGATGAATGAATGAATGAATGAATGTATTGGCTGGTTGGTTGTATTGGTGTATGTATAGAAATGGATCGATCTGGGTTTTGGGTTTTGGTCGTGGTACTCTGCTTTCCAAGCCCCCCACTTCTGCCAAGTGAGAGTCCAAATTGGGATTCTTGGGTGGTGTTCTGTCCCCAAAAATCTTAATCCTCGAGTGGAAAGCTCTTGTACGATAGTATTGTAAACTCCCTAGTACCTAGTATGTACTGTGAAGTGTGTACTGTGCACTGTGCACTATGCAGCAATTGCAAGGTTACTACTGTACTTGTGCTGTACTGTGCTGTGCTGTGCTGCAATTATTTCCGTACGATCGTTGTGTGACACCGCCAACGATGTACCGTCCCACACCAATTGCCAATGGAGGAGGAGCAAGAAGATGATGATGATGCAGGAGAAGAAGAAGGAATTGCTCCCCACTTTCTTCCTATGGGCCTTCGAAAATAGTCTTAAAAAGAGGAGAAGGATATGAGTATAAGAAGTGTGATAAGTGATGACAGATTGTGTGATTGGTGGTGATCCGTGGCTGTACGCCAAGTACCTACTAGGTAGGTAGGCAGTAGGTAGTATGTTTGGAATTCGGAAATCTAGTCCAAGTATCTTGGTATGAATCTCTGATAGCAATACTGGGGAATGAAGAAGGGAAAAGCTTGAAGCTGCAAATTAATGAACGACGTATTTCTAGCTACACTCCTGCGGTACTTATAGGAAGGTTGAGATCACCATCAGTGGGGTGGGAAATGTCCCCCCTCCCCAGAAAAGAAAGACTGGTTACTTGATTGGGTGTTACATTGAAACAGGCACATTGTTGTATATTGGTATTTCTTGTTATTGGGATTGTGTAGGAGTACAACGCTTCACGCCACCATGGTCATGGCCCATGCAATCACTTTTTTTCTTAGCTATTCTTGTAGCCATTGTAGGCTAGCTAAGGGTTATGATACCATGGATACTTATCACTGGGGAAGACTAAAATGCTTCCGTTTGCCAAATGGAATCTTCACGCCACTCGATTGCATTTGCACGAGAGGCACAGGCACAGGCACAGGTACAGACGCAGAGAAGAATGGGTAAGAGCTGGCTAATACCCTCACTCTCCTACCGATGTAGTTGGTCTACTGAGTCTGAGTGTGGATGGAAGTGGGCTCGTATGCAGAGTGTATGTCGAGTTCACCAACAAATTCATCATTGACTGGGTACTTGGGTACTTGAGTACTTGGGTATTTGACTTGGACCTCAATTACATAGAACAGCTGGCGGCTTGCTGCTCGTCGTTACAGACCTAGGCTGACGATACTGTACAGAGTAGGTAGTGGTGATTTATTCACCCTTTTTTTTCATCTCGACTTCGTTTCTGTAACCTCCCCCCCCCAAAAATCGGTCTATCTCGAATTCATTCTCCAATGAATTACCTTCGCGCCTAGTGTCTTCCTCAGCAGACTCTAAACCGATGCCGAAACCTTACAATAATACAGGCGCTGAGCTAGGTATTTTATCCCATGTCCCCATCCCCATGCTAGTGTCGGAATATTGTACCACAAGGATCCAAGTGGGCGGAGCCGGGATGAAATTAGCGGCACAACTTACCGTTCAAAGCCTTGTCTAAGATGTCTTACTCCTTTCTCCCTCCCCCATGTCTTGCTTGGCATTGTCTTTTTTTGATTCTGAAAATAAAATCAACCGATTTCCAACTCGGATGTACTTGACAAAGGACCCGGACATTCAGCGAGGTCAATTCGAAGGTGATGTGAGCGAGATATAGTCAGTAAATGGAATAGTTTAGCCAGACAAAAGTATGGGAGAAGTGGAGAATGGTAGAGTAATGAACCCAGAATGGCTCGAGGGTAATCATTAATATGAGATTGATTATAATGCACAGACAATGTATGAAGGAAGTTTATCACCCTTCCTTAGCAACCCATTTGATGCTTTCCCAGGTGTACGGAGTAAGGTGTAATTCAGTAGGTACGCAGCTAATAGCCAGCTAGCTACCAATGGAGTAGACTGTACGATGGATAGAGAAATGATATCATACATCAATGACATCCCAGTTGCAAATTTATCAACGAACTCCAAGTAATTATTAGTCTTATAAGTCTGTCTTATGTTCAATGGATCCAAAAAGGTACGACTTATTTTAACCTTATGTATCCAAGCAACCAAGTCTACATTTTGTCTAATATTTCATGCTCATGCTCATGCTTATGCGAAATATGAGCATGAGCATGAGCCTTTCTCCATTGAGGTGGTTGCACATGTTGTATCACATACCTAGTACACATAATACACATAATATACACACACACATATACACACACACATACACACCCAGATCCTCATTCCCGGAAGATCAATTCAATTCGATATCATCTTCCGCGTTGAAACGTAAGACCGATATGATTGGATGCTGGTGAAGCCTCTAGAATGTTTCGCAATGATCCCATTGCAGTGGTTCATTGATTTAGTGGATTGAGGATGAATATGTAAGTTCTACAAGTGTGGGAGCACAAGGGCTCGACTTTCCATTTCTATCAATCTTTGCACTGACTTTCAGGCATGATCCCTTTTCGTGTGGAGTTTTATGCGGCACTAATGCCCCGTGTGTAATTTTTATGAGATTTTTGTTGACCCGACGACGATAAGTTGACTACAAGTAAGACTTTACAGGATGGATAAGGTTAATGTATCTACCTAGCTAAGTATAGGTATTAATACTATAGAGGTATTCATCAGTATGCCAGGATTGATAATTCAATCTCGGTGTCTATTTAAGATTACCTACGAGTTTCTACATTATCCATATTATCCATACTTTCGTCAATTTCAATATATCCAATGAAGGCTCTCACCTAACTTATAATAAGATACCATCTAGATAGTATACACTCAGCACTCTCCAAATGAAGCCTGGTAGATACACTCGAGCATCTTTGAAGAGACGATCATCCCACTCTTTCTTAATTTCACTTCAAAACATTTGATTCTTATTTTGAAATACACCTGTGCAAGTCTTACTTTGATATCGTCCTTTGATCTTTAGTTCGATAACACCAAGGAATTAATTTCATTTCTCCGATCATTTTTCTAATATTAACGAGCGTCGATACGAACAGGACCATTCAATCTTCACATTCACCCTTTTTTGAATACGTGCTTACCCTAGGCACCTACTCCACTTGTGCCTGAACCAAACCAGACGCATTTATGGAAATAGATGCGAGTGATCGTCAGAATCCCGGAGGTGAACTTCAACCCATCACGATTCGTGATTCTGCCATGGTTCAAAGCTCATGCATACCTGTACAGTGTATGCATCTTTCAAACCTTTTTGTGCTCGTTGTACTCACACATTGCATCTGCCATCGCATCTACATCTAATAAATTTGACCCTCACATTCACCATCAGCATCTGCATCTTTGCATCCACGTCGGGCAGGACATGTCCAGATACCCAAAATTATATCGGCGTTTACCAGGAAATTACCAGATCCTCTTTGAACTAGACATGCCTTTATTCTCTTTACCGCCATTTAACACAAGCTCTATCGAAATTCCAGCAGTGTGGTAACCCCCTGCGAACGTTTCATCATGGAAAAAAAATCCAGGATGAAATTTACGAGAGCTTGTCGGTGTAAGCCTCATTTCCACGCTTTCAAAAGCTGAAAATGCTGTGAAGATAATACGGAATACGCTGCATGTAATGAATGCATGCCAAAGTGCGGGAACCCGTGGAGGAGTAATATTCTTTGATGTCAAAACCCCTCTCAAGTCATTCTCAAGTAAGATTTTAACACCCATATCACACCGCTCAAGTACAAAAGCAATACTGCAAGTTGTATCATATTTCGATTTTATACTCGGGCCTGGTAAGCCTCCACACGTGTAGCTGTGAGCGAAAATTGTCGCTTCATTCGTATGTGTTATGATTAACCGCTCTCAGTCTCTCTGGTTTAGGATATGGTTGGTATAGAATGGGTCGCTTACACATATACAGACAGGAGGCTAGTCTATATACTCCATATGCTGCTGGACTAGCTACAGTTTCGGCCGAACTACCAACACTTGAACCACTAGATCCTTTCCTTGCCACTTTCCTTCTTAAGAATAGTGGGAATTTGTGGAATCTATTGACTCCACTTTTTTGACGACCCGACAGTTTGGTAACAGCAATGTGGAGAATCCTGCGGCACAGGGCTACAATGTAGAAATAGTCACATGGGCCACCCACCGTCACCTACGTACGCATCATCCACCTTTTAGGAGCGAGGCGCTCTATCCGATATAGTCATCTATCAATGGGAGGGAGACGATCCGAAGATCAGAACTGATACCGACCGAGGTATTTACCCCTAATTGAATTTGAATTTGAATTTGGATTTGATTTTATATCTATATTTATATTTATGTTTATATTACCTACTCGAGTAGTACTTTCTACTTTCAGCAAGATTCAAAGAATGCAATGTACCCTTGATTATTAAATCCTTGTCATTATCAATCAATCGAGCCCACAATTTTCAACTCGGCTTATCAGATGATCTTTTGGCTTAATCCGCTTGGCTTGGCTCTAATTGTATGCTTTAAGATTCGGTGTGTTTGGGGGGCAAAAAGGAAAAGAACGAAAGGAAGAAAGGATACTATTCTATCATTCTATAATGTAGTACTTTCTCATGTTCAACGTTACAATCAATGCTTCGAATCGCAATGTCTCGCTTTTGAAGACAATTAATACCAAAGCTACCAATCTATCACCAATCTATCACATCATGGTATAAACTATTTGATTTAGGATATTGTTATCTACAAAACCTTCGACCTTGACCAATTCTGGAAGCAGGTGGATTCAAAATGAAACAGGGATCTTCTGCACAAGTCCATGGAGCTGGGTCTGTATTCCGTCGGACAACAATGTGGCTAAAGATTGTGACACGAAAGTAAAAATTGAGATCCGACAATAATCCCCAAATGCTCGATCTGATGTCTCAGAAACCCGTAGAGTATTAGAGGCGTTGATCACATTCTTCTTTTCGTCTGCTTGTTTGTTTTGAATCACACTTTCCGCCCGCAGGTAAATCTTGTCTCAAACGGCACATTGCAGCTCTAGAACATCGCTGAAACAGAAACAGAACAGACTCGACTGTAAGGCTGGAAAAAGGTATCGTTGTCCTTTCCTACGTATGCAGCCTCCCGCATCGCCAAGCCACTTGAAGACCAGCAAACACTTACAGAAATATGATTCTCAATCACTGATGCTGCTGCATTTTCTTTCAAATAAGTCCACTGTGAGAGTTTCTTGCTGTGTTGCACCATCTTCTACTAATCACATGTCCAAGTAAATGGATTTACTGTACAACTCATCACATCCACAGCCGCTGCTTGCTTGCTTTCACACCTCGTCTCCGATGCCAACATTCGTAAATAGGTACCTTCAAAGTAAAGAAACGTCCTAATTTCTGACCAAACACCCCTTACCACGGTTTATATGTTTCCATACCAAATACCTGATTGGCAAGAACCAGGTATCTGGAATTTACTTACTTAGCTGGTGCGGCGCCAACATGCAATACCATACAACACTTACTTCGCACACTAAGGTTAAACCTCCCAATTTCTTTTTCTTCATTAATCTTCTCCTCTCCCATTCGAGTACCACTCCGAAACGATGTCATTATTCGGATATCCCCTGCTTATCCACCCCTTTATCCTGAAACCTCGTATTTTTGGGGTATAAGCTAGCTGTCTAAGAAAGAGCCAGCCTTCTAAGTTCTCACTCGTGTCACCATAGCCATGTACCTAACTTCAGGTTTTTCCCACAGTTGGTCTATCCGCATCCCATACCGAATTCCTGGAACGAAAGGATTTCATCCCTGCTATACATAGTAGAAGTGGATAAATAAATAAATACATAAATAAAATACCTACCTGCCTAGTCAGCCGGCTCAACATCCCCCCATTTATAAATATTATCGGGAGTAGTGCGAAATCTAGATTCCGCTGATTATCTACCTATATTATGCATAAATTCCCGTGGCATATATCATTGGCGTAGCGTGCTAGTCTTTATTAATTCTTTCATTGGTGCATGCATATATGGGTAGAGGGCTCGGCATGTCAGCAAATTCGCAATACATTCATCGGTTCGCTCCGTCGCGCTTAGCTAAGGGGAGAAAGAAAGAACATCCATCGGTCGGTGAGGGTGTCAGCACTGTCACTGTTACTGTCATCATTTTTTTTTCAGCCCTGGACTGCGTTTGCTGTAACCTTTACTGCATACTCTAGTAAATCTTTATTATTGAAGAAGACCTTCCCCTACCCTGCGGAAAGTACAAGCTGAATAAATTCGAATATCCGGTCGGGAAAACCTTAAGGTTATTTGCTCCTAGTGTAAGTACGATGTACATCTTACCTATCTGTAAATTGAATAACGTAATTTATCACCGAGTGGGCCATATCACCGAGTGGGCCACTTTCACCTCAATTTACACTTTCAAGTACATATTATTCAACAACAATTAAATCAATTGATTGAAACTATTAGGAATCTAATAATCTAGGATCTATTATATTGATTTGACAAGTTCTTGAATTATGACCTGGCTTTCCACACTTACTACAGCATCTACTAGAAGATGCTTCCCCATTAGAATTCCCCCCATTTTGACGCTCGTCGCGTTGAATCTGAATATCAACCTCTTGTTGAGATAATATATCCATAGCTTCTTGTCCAGTAAGTACTCCTCCTTGCCGTAATTGAGTTTTTTTTGCACGTCGATGTTTGCTTAATGCCTCATTTGCCTTCCGAAGTGTACGGTTTTCTGCACTTAAAAGTGTATTTTCATGTGCCAATCTTTCTGTGCCTTTAGCTAAAGCTAGTACAGTTTTGAATATAGGTGTAGGAGAGCTTGATTTATGACGAGATATTCGAGATTTTACTAAAGTTGATTGAGAAAGAGCTTCAGTTGGATTGTGAGGGGTTTGAGAGATCCAAAGATCCAAATCGAAAGGAGGAGGAGTAGGTGTATGAATTCGAATATCTAATTTTGAGAGTACAGCTTCGGGATTAAATGGTATTAATCCAGCTCCTCGAAACCCAGCTTTCATATTCTGAACTGTAATTGATTCTTGATATGCAGCTTTAAAAGCTATAAAGAATTCAACCTTGGAGATATGATTGATATGTGCCTTGATAAATCCATCAATTTGACAACCATACGAACGTTTTAGGACACTAAAACACCCAACATCAAGTGGTTGAGTTAAATGACTTGAATGCGGTGGTAATCTTATACATATAATATCATTTGCCTTGCAATATGACTGAAAAGATATTGATTCATGACTTTCGTGTCCATCTAATACTAACATTCGATATTTGCCCTTTCTTCGATGAATCGTATGTTTATCGAAATGCTTTAACCATTCTAATCCTGTCTCATTATTCGTCCATCCATTGGAAGTAGGTTTGATAGCCCAATCCGCAGGAAAATCGGTTTCGGTGTACCAATTGGAAAGATGGATTTGTCCTTGAACTACCAGAAATGGAGGTATAGTTTCACCCTCCCCATTACCACATATAATTGCTGTAGCCCATTCTCGATTGCCTGGTTGTACTGCTTTACCTCTGCCTCGTCGTTCAGCATCAGTTACAACCATTGCAGCACTTATAATCCCCATCATAAAGCCTGTTTCGTCGAAATTATAGAAATCGCAATCCAGAATACCATATTTTGCTCGCATATTCGATACCAATCGAAACCACTCCTCAAGAAGCTTAGGGTCTTCGCAGAGAGCTCTTTGAAAATCATAAACACGACTAAAACGCGTCTTTAATTCTGTATGACGCTTTACGAATCGATGAGCCCAGAGCTTTCCAACTTTCTTCGCATTTCTTGATTCAAGAATATAATTCGCCATATCTTCTACACCCTTGATTTTAGGTGGAAATCCTCTTCGATCCATATCAAGTATGTATTCAACAATCACTTTCTCTTCTAATTGTGTAATCTTATGGCAATTCGCTCGAGTTTCTGTACGTGGAGTTAAACCATCCATTCTGTGGCTGATCGTTGTGCGAGGTATATTATATAGTTGAGCAGCCTTCCGAATGCTTAGTTTTTTATCTTTTTGAAAAGCTTCGATAGCTAAGAGTAAACGTGCTTCTTTATTTGTAGATTGCATAATAAATGGTTGATAAAACGCGTGTTGAATATGAAGAGTGTGAATTGAGGTGAAAGTGGCCCACTCGGTGATATGGCCCACTCGGTGATAAATTACGTTAGCTGATTCATGCCTGATTATTACATTACATACATTCTTTCTTTTCCAAAGTTGGTAGGTACCTATAATAAATTACAAATTTCCCCCACAGAACTCTGACTCATCACACAACACTCAAGTATTTTCTTCACATCATCCAATTAGTACGTATTATAGCTTAATATGTAGTATGTAGTGTACATCAGAAATATATTATCACTCTATATCAATTTAGAAATTTATACTCTAAGTAGTATAAGAAAGACCATTGTAACGATACTGTACTGGAGGCAGCGGCTGCCTAAGGTTTCGTCTGGTTGGTAGTTATGGGTTAAGGCTTTATCACTGGTATTCACTTGGAAGTGAAGTCGTTACTAGATCAAGTAGAATGTAGGTAAACTAATTGATAACTAAGTTGAGCACGAAGCTCCTAAACTATGAAACTATTCTGACTATATAATGAACAATAAAGGGAGCCCCTAGGAGCTTTCTGGCTCCTCAGGGCTCCTTATCACGTGATTCCTTTCTATCTTAGGACACTAATCCTAATGGTGAATCGTGACAAATAAATTGATTTATTTAATCAATTATAATATAAATATTTGAAAAGAATTTATAGTTTATTTTTAATAATTTTTTTAGAAAAATTATTTCAAACTTGTATATAAATCTTATATAAATCTTATATAAATCTTATATAAATCTTATATAAATCTTATATAAATCTTATATAAATCTTATATAAATCTTATATAAATCGAAAATCAAAATTTCAAAATCTATTTAATTATATAATAATTTTGTGATTAAAATTTCAATTAATTTGACTCATTGATTATTGAATGATTAATAGATCAAAATTGTTATTTTTGGTGTAAAAGAGTGGTCTATATTAAAGATAACTGTTACGAGGTTTGCCGTCTAGATCACGTGGAAGTGCTCTAGTGTTGGGTTTCTTGAGACCAGAAAGAGCATCAGATTGAATTGATTGATTCTCTAGCTAAGCAGTTAAGCTGCGAGTATATATTCAAAAAATGAAGGAATAGGTTAGGTATTCGGCCTTCGGAATTAAAGTGCTTTGAAATCAAAATATTGAAAGCAAACAAACAGTATACCAAAAAGGAAAGAATAAATTAAAAGTTGAGTTTTGTTTGCTCCTTATATGCATCATGCAATATACATGCATATGCTGCCAAGATCCCAGGAGGTCAACATCTAGGCTCTCGAGGTGGTTTATAACTAGGCGTCAAGCAGGAACTTAAGTAATGACAATGATGCAATTCGTAACTAATAGTAGAGTATACTAAATGATTGATCTTGATCTTGAGCACAAAGCTCTATACAAAGGGAATCCATCTTGATTATATAGACCTTCGTATTCCAACATTGGAGCGAGGGAGCGAAGGAGCGAGATTCGAATCTCGCTCCTTCGCTCCCTCACAAGACTATTCATGTGATCCTATAACACGTGATAATAGTTTATAATGTTACAACGTAACAATAACCCAGAAAGAAAGTATTAGACTTATATCGAATTTATAAAATGATCAATGTAGAGATGATATATTTCACCCAGGATTGAGACAGGGATAGATTCTTATATTTTTAATTTAATTATTACCCAATTCTGCATTATTTCTCACGTATTTCTCTCCTTTATCGACTCAAATAATAATTAATATGCATTCAGATTGCTCAGATTTCTAAACCTGATATTGGAGGATGATCTTGAGATTCTCAGTATTGCATCTCCTAAATACTTCTTTCTACTTTGAGTATCCGAGAATACATATATCTGATAATCTAACATTTTCAATACATTACATCACCGCTTCCACAAAGTCTCACTCCTGCTAATGTATCCTTCTTTTGTATTCCCTGTAGTACCCAAATGCAACTTTCCAAACCGACAGTTATTTATTTTCCTATTCTCTGAGATTTTTTTAGTTCTTTTTCTCCACGCAATATCCTGTACGAAATATTTGTTTATCTAATTATCCCCCCGTTTAGTATCACAAATTATTTCGCACTCCTACTCTTCAATGCTGACATCAAACATAGCGAATTTTTCTATATTACATTATTGCCATCCTCTTAGCGAAATGTAGTTATGATGAGAGTTACATTTTTACCAAAACGGCCATACGACGTTCAATTGATCCATTATTTTCACCTCTATCTCTTAGCCTAGAAATTCAGCTGCATGCAAACCTGTGATTGCACCAACTCTGCACTCAGATTCCATCCATATCTCGTGAATAATAACATGGTATCCCTTTCGAAAAGCTCCTCCTCTGTCCGTGTGAATCTTCCATAAACGCAAGGATTGAACGGCTGCATGGCATCGAAATTATCCTGTTTGGTTCTATCCTGTACCTATCAATTGGAAATACTCAACGGGACAGTGAATAATAAGACTCGAATATGTTGATCGATATGATCCCGTTTTCTAGCTCGTCTTTATCTTGTATAGTGCTTTGCATGTATTAAGTCTAGTACCCGACTTTGCGACCAAACCCCCCTTTCGGACTATCTTTTACATCAAAAACCTTGATTTTCATCTATTAATAATTTTACAACGAATGAATTAATTCGACTAAAATTTGATTCATAATTAAATTATAGCGATATAAATACATTCTGAAAAATTCCGGATTTTTAATGACTTTATTGATTGAGATATTGAAAGTTGAATAGTAATTTTATTTTAGATAAGATTTATATACAAATTCAAAATCTTAAAAATCTTAAAAATCTTAAATAATTTTTCAACAAAAATTATTAAAAATAAAATATAAATTCTTTTAAAATATTTAAAAATATATTATTTAAAATCTTTTATTACAATAAAAAATAATTTGTAATTATGTTGAAATTAAGGTCATTATGGGCCTAGAATTGAGGTCATATGACCATTATGGTGCACGGACCATAATTGGGAATATCTTCAATTCTACCATTACTGTAACTTAAATCCTTAGTTTAACCTACATCTAATAATACTACTACTTCCAAACAACTCAGATTCAACAAATTAATGATTTAATAAATTTTTTTTATTTTACTAACAAAATATCTGTATAGGAATTCGTAAAACTTTAATAAATCATTAATTACAAACTTTTTTGGTTATTGAATTATTAATAGATGAAATCATTATTTTTGATATAAAAGAGTGGTCCGAAAGCAGGGTACTAGACTTCACAAGTTGATATATTTATATCTATCAACAGCTCGAAACCACCTGCGGCAATAATAGATGCGATAGTAGAGGACTAAGGATGAGGACACGGAAATAGGCGATGTTGACGTCAATGTCGAGGTGCCGCGAAGCTTAAGCAAGCAAGCCAGAAAGCGAGAAAAGCCACTGTCAAACATTGCGGGTTAGTACTTTTAGTGTATATCTAAATCACCTTGAACCTTATCACTAGAGTCTTTCCCAAACATGGTTTTGCTCGAAGCTTTTAGGGTACTCCATCTCGTTTTACTCTTCTTACTAGCATTACATTGAGAGGAAAACATCAATACACTCAAAAGCAGAAGGAATTCGGAAGATCTGTTTTTAGGAGGGCATTAGGCTTCAGTATTTCCAAGTTAGAAGACAGGCAAGGGGCTCCTCCTTGTACTTATAGCACAATCTTCGGAATATTAAAAAGGAGCTAATTATAGCTGATCAAATATTCTGTATTAACTTTCGAGATCATCATAATCTAACATAACACTGCTTGACATTATAATATCGATCTAATCTTCATGGTGTCGTGCCTCCCCTTTCATTCTTCGGATAATATCAAAACCCGAGGTTTATCCGCACTTCCAGCTACACAAGGAAATCGTAACCTAACTCGTGTACTCATTACCGAGCTGATGTTACTTTTGAGTGTAATCTGTATGTTTATTTTGCTACCGAATTGATGAGTTGGATTGGAAATATTCTATCTATGCCTACCTAGGTATGCTTTTGGCTCTCCGACGGACGTGAATAATGTGAAATTTAAAAGAAATAATGACAATTTGAGGAATGTGAACTAGGTTCATCTTTCAATATGTGCTCTGTTCGGCGCCATCAGTCACATGAGCTTAAAATTCTCATGAATTTGCAGCAACGAAGAGATTAAGCTTGCCATTTACTTTCAACAAAAATTCCCATAGATTTGGTTTTGTTATTCTATGTTCTGGGCTGCCCGATCAAGTGAGATCGTGCCACGCCTGTTCCTGTCATCACTTATTGGGAATTGGCTTACAAGTCAAGACGAAAGGCTTTTGATAAAGCTTATGGTATGGATTGTATGAATATATGTGAAAGTTCTGGAAGATGAGACAAGTAAATTCAAATTTTATATCCACCTTGTGCTAAAACAATACTGCTATTTATGTTATCTTGAAGAACCCTAATACTTGAATAGTAGAGACTAATACAAGCTCATGAACGGTTGTATATTCTACCTCCATCAAGTTGCCGCAGTGCCACAGATACTCTGTTTCAAATCGAGCACTTGGCATTGCGTACCGTTTAATCTACTGAGCGCGTCTCCAAATATTCTGCCCTACGTGCTGAAAGCCAATCAAGGTATTCGCCACCCTCTTCCATTAATTCCCTGGGCATACGCCTAGAGATATGCCCGTAAATAATATAGGCCCGTTCATCCATATATGGCGGGAAGCCTTTTTTGCTCATTTCCTACACATTCAACATCAGTACAGGTAATTTCTCATTTTTCAATGCTCAACCAAAGAATTAAAAATAGTAGCTTACATTGAACCAGTCAACGAGCTTGATACGGACATTAGCCAGCGCATCAATTTGTCTGTAGAAAGCACCTTTGTGGTCGCTTTTAAAAACAGGGCTATTTCTGGTAATAAAACCATGTCCATTTAAGGTCATAATAGCACTGTGTATTTCTGGCCCGATAGGATTATTGCAGTCCGGCTCGGTAGTGAGGCTGAGATATATTTCGACATGGTATTTTTTACGATAGTTATCTTCTTGCTGAGATAGCTCATCGTATTTCTTTGGGTCCATCATCTTTTCGATTTTGTAATGGTGGTGAAGAGGGTCCTATGAAACTCGGATGATGAAGTGTTGGAGATTTTGATTGATGGATATGATTTTTAGATGTCAGGTGGATGATAAAGACTTTGGTTGGAGTAGATGGTGTTCTTGGATGTTGTGGACAGTTACAGTTGGAGGTCATTAAATATTGAGTGGAAGTAGCTGCTAAAGTATGAACGGTAGGTGGCCGGTTACCGTATCTCGATTCAAACCGTACTAAGGTAGCAAATGGACATATAGATATGTTCAGAGACACTGGGCTTGAGATAGGTTTTGGATTTGGCCGTATTAATAAGATTACATTGGAGATACGAAATATATCTGCCTTTGATTCACTGCTTAAGCGTACCTAGTTTGATTTGACCAAGTTTCAATCACACTTTGACATTAGAGTCTTAATACAAATATGCCAATAGAATCTTTTTTTCGTGATGCTCGTCAAAATGGTCACCAGCTGAGAGATAACTGAATCACTCGAGGTTAAAATCAAACACAAACCAGAGTTTATTCCAATATTCTCGTCACATCTTATTAGACCAGGTCGATATTTAGTATAGATGTCAGAGCCTGAGGTCTTGATGGGTTTCTTGCTAGGCCATTTATCGGAGGTGAACTCCTCTTCTGCTCTGGTCAATTTGGATTTTTTGGCGATACGAGCTTGATTTAAGGCGTTTCTTGTGTACCCTTTTTTTATTACAAGTTGGAGTCTATCATATTCATATTAACATTAATTTCTGTTCAGTATCATTGAACTCCGAACTCTGTAGTGATATTGGACTTGACGTCCATTAAATTGTGGGGCAATTAAATATAAGCGAGATAGATAGGAACAACCATTGATGACGTCGAGGAATTGGACTAAATATCGTGGATGACGACTTCCAATATAGCACTGTTGAGATCTTCCAAGATCTTTTGCTACTGGTAGTAGAAGCATATCAATGTTCTGGAGAAACTCCCGTTGGAAGTGCTTCCGACCGGATCTTCCGATCGAGTTAGCGGAGTTTTTCTTGATAATGAAGAGCACCTATTGGGTTTATTGAGACTAGAAAGAGCATCAGATTGAATTGATTGATTCTCTAGCTAAGCAGTTAAGCTGCGAGTATATATTCAAAAAATGAAGGAATAGGGTTAGGTATTCGGCCTCCGGAATTAAAAGTGCTTTGAAATCAAAATATTGAAAGCAAACAAACAGTATACCCAAAAGGAAAGAATGAATTAAAAGTTGAGTTTTGTTTGCTCCTTATATGCATCATGCAATATATATGCATATGCTGCCAAGATCCCAGGAGGTCAACAGCACCTCTAAAAGTGGGTGATAATAGAACAGTTTGAAGTTCATTATGTTAATGCAGTATTCTATGAATACTAGTAAATTAGTACAAATCCCGCTTATATATTCATCTACTTCGTACATCGCGAAGTTGAGAAGTGTGGTGCATAGACAACTTTCAATTGTTGCACTCACAGCAACGCAAGTTCGCTTGTTAGTACTAATGAAATTAACTTAATGCAATATTATACCACAGTAGAAGTAGTATGCATATGACGCGGTGTTCTGGTATCACTGCTTTAGTCCGTCGCCTTATTGCTTTGTTTGAATTATCTCAGTCTGGCTGCCACGGGCGGTCGGATTTGGATCTATGCCATATCTTCAATGCAAATCTAGCTTTCGAGTAGTGCTTCATTTTTGCGTTTCACTTCTTTTGAGTCTGCTTTTTTTTTGTTTGATCCTCTCTCCTCCCTCACATGAATAATTATGCTTTTGCTTTCCGTCTGCATATGTCGTATCATGGTCAAGCGCTTTCGTTGACAATATTGTCCAGCTTACTTCATTCTTTACTTCCAACTCCTACACGAAGAACTTGCGGGCTATATTGACAAATTTGATTGCGAAGCGGATGCTAGTGAAAACATTAATTCATCTATCATGGCTTTGTATTTGTAGCCTAACATAGCTCAAGTATTAAATCCTTATCTTTGTAATATTCACTTGGATTCGGAATTTATTCAATTGATAAACTAAATCACAATCATCTTCATCACCAGTTAGCTCAAATGGAAAGCGGGAGGCTCTTGCACAACCAAAGCTCAAGAGGATATTGTTTTCACTTTGCCTTTACTTCAATCACTTCTAGCAATCTTCTCCCTTGATCGCACTGCATGGTTACCTTTCTTCTCAAATCGCAAAAAATGTAACTATCATCTAAAAAGTTGAAGGAGCTTTCTCACTTGACCCAATATGTCTTCCCATAATTTAATATTCAGGTAATATTCGTTATTTAATCTTTACTATGTATATGCGATTGTTTAGCTCTAAATACCTATGTTTTGATGAACCCAACATGTCACCTCAGTCCAGCTTATTGTCCAGCGTTTCTCGTGTCTAATAATGTTCGAAGGGAGGTTCGAATCACGTTACTCTTGTACACTTCTGTCTTCCATAATCTTTCTATCAACCCATAAGTAGTTCTCTTTGCTAAGCCAAGTCAGACTTTTGCAGTCGTCTCATTTCATTCTGTCTTTAATATAGCCACCCACGTGATGCCCCAGATGCTCCCAGAGTCAGCCAGAAGCGTTCAGCCGTGAACCATAATTGTCTCTCTGGCTTGCGTCCTGCTGATTCAAGTATTTTCCACCAGTCTTCAAAGAAGGTTTAATATGACCTATAATGCAAAACGCAAGTAAAGAATAAAAATTTCCCTAGTAAGTTTCGCAGCACACAGTCGAAATTCAGTCATAACTTTGGTTTTTTTTTTTTTTTTCTCGAACTGGCGAGCCTTTATCTTCATTCAAAACTAAATTCTTCGACCGACCTTCTCAATTTCAAACTATCAACAAGCAAGCACAACCATCTTCCCCTTACATTGAAAAACATGACAGGGTGTGGAAAGGTTTGCCATCATGAACGCCAATAGTGACAGCAATGATTCACGCCACCAGCACAGGAATAAATCAAAACATGGCGAGAACGTTGACAGCAAGACCGGTCCAGTTCGTGAGCTTTACGACTATTGCTAAAAGCAAAGATGCGACCCTCCCAACTATATCCCGACCACAATAGATTGACACGGCTTTTATCGGGATCAATTATCTTCAGCAAAAGTCCCGAGTTCCGCGTAAAGAATAGGGTCAGGAACAACAACGAGGCAAAGATTGATCTAGCCAGGCAAGCCTTACACTGCATTCAAGTAAGTAACTCTAATTATCCTAAGCTCCGGGTTTCTATATACTGCCAGAGCGGTTCAAAGGCCCAAGAGTCCTTCTCTGTCCGAGATGTTATATGATCTCGTTAATGGTGGCACTACGAGTCGCTACGCTCCTAAGATTACATTTTCGTAAGCGAAAATCAGATACCTAGGAAAAGACAAGTTTTACATTTCCATCTTTTGTTATCTCATATTAAAGAGTAACGGAAATAGTATATTTCTTTCTTTTAGTAACCAGAGATAAATCCAATTATTCAACTCAGCAAGACCAATTTTTACTAAAAAAAAAAAATAGCTTGTAGGTGGAAGTAAAGCATACGGGACCAGAGGAATAAAACCTTAATAGAGCTAATTACCATAAAGCTAAGCCGAATCTCCAAAGCTTATAGGATGCAAAATTTCAGGTAAAGTGGTTGGTATGAGATTATATAGACATGCGCGTCCTTTTGGTATTATCAAATTTATCGGATTCTTCCCTGTCTATCATTTGTATGGCGAATCTGAATTCTGAACATAGAAACCAATTCCCCTCATCTCCAGCTCAGAAATTCACCCATAAGCCTAGCTGGTGCAGGGATAAGATCTTATTGAAGTGAACGCCAAATGACTTTAACTTCAATTTCATGTACTACTAACCAATCATTCTTTACCTCAAAGGTTTCGTTACGGATATAAAAAAAAAAAATTAAAAAAATAAAGAATTAGATTTTAAAAGCGATAATCTTACACAGCTTTTCCTATAGGAGAATTTGAGTATAATATGCTCCGAATCTTGAGTTGTGAAGAACAGAGGTAATTAATTCTGTGCACTCTCCAAGGATAGCTGTCTTTGATTGTTGAGATATGAACTCACGAGATGGTTTATAGAAATAAATGAGGTTGTGATCAAAAGGGTGTTTATAGACCAGCAATTGTATTTAACTTAGAATCTACAGGTGAAGAGCACCTGTAGATGAGGATAGCTACTCTATATATACACAAATGAATGGCCTAGCCGCAATGGCTAGGCAAAAAGAAGTCATATTTATCCCTCCAATGATCTTACTTTACCGATAACCATTGATACCTAGTACTTGTCCGGATCTGATCCTCAGACAACCTAAATCGTATACTAATCCCGAGTAATCGTATCATGTGTGGACATGGTTAATGTACCTGAGGTTTCCTATATAATAAGGGTGGGAGGAAAGCAGGGGTTTCCGTCACAGAGGTAAATGAATACAGATTAAAGAAAAATCGTATAATTATTTTTTTATTATTTGTTCCCCACCCCCCCCGTATAAATTATTATAATTAAGTAACGGATTTATAAATTGATAAGAAATATTAAAATTTAAATATAAGAGTAAATTAATTAAAGATTTTGTTAAAGTGAATGGTTCCTGCGTAGCACGTGCACAGGGCACTAGTCCTATTAGGACTAGATTGAGAAGCTCTCTGTAGGAGAGCTTCGCACTTCCGTAGAACTAAGATAAGGGGTGATTCTTACAAAAGTCAATATAGCCTCAGATCTGCCCTATCAGCTTCTGTTACGAGGGTAGCCGTCTAGATCACGTGGAAGTGCTCTAGGCTCTCGAGGTAGGTTTATAACTAGGCGTCAAGCAGGGACTTAAGTAATGACAGTGATGCAATTCGTAACTAATAGTAGAGTATACTAAATGATTGATCTTGAGCACGAAGCTCTATACAAAGGGAATCCATCTTGATTATATAGACTTTCGTACTATACATCCCATCGCCTCCCATTATGTCCCACTACCTGTAGTTGAGTGATTCTAGGTGGGACAATATTGGGTCATGTGACCATAAGCTTATTCACCTGAGTAGCTGTTAGGATTGGTCGTAACATTCCGGTCATATTTTATATCAAAAATCGTGATTTTCATTTATTAATAATTTTATAACGTGGTTTATCAGCGAGCGGGCCATATCACCGAGCGGGCCACTTTTACCTCAATTTATATCTTTCAACTTCAATACGCGATTTATCAACAATATATTATGGAATCGAATAATCAAGAAGGTCGAATACTTTTAGCTATTGAAGCTATCAATAAAGACCAAAAATTAAGCATTCGGAAGGCTGCTAAGCTATATAATATCCCGCGTACAAAGATTCAGCGCAGAATGGACGGTACTACCCCTCGTATCGAATCTCGAGCAAATAGTCATAATTTGACCAAATTAGAAGAGGAAGTGCTTATCCAGTATATAATCGATATGGATGAGAGAGGGTTTGCACCTAAATTAAATGGTGTAGAAGATATGGCGAATTATATCCTCGAATCGCGGGGTGCGAAGAAGGTTGGAAAGCTCTGGGCTCATCGCTTTGTTAAACGATGTCCAGAATTAAAGACGCGTTTTAATCGCGTTTATGATTTTCAAAGAGCTCTCTGCGAAGATCCCAAGCTTATTGAAGAGTGGTTTAGATTGGTATCGAATATGCGGGCGAAATATGGTATTGTCGATTCCGATTTCTACAATTTCGACGAAACCGGCTTCATGATGGGTATAATATGCTCTGGAATGGTTGTAACTAGTGCTGAACGAAATGGTAGAAGCAAGGCAATACAACCAGGCAATCGAGAGTGGGCTACAGCAATTATATGTGGCAATGGAGAGGGTGAAACTATACCTCCATTTCTGGTAGTTCAAGGACAAGTTCATCTTTCCAATTGGTATACCGAAACCGATTTTCCTGCGGATTGGGCTATTAAACCTACTTCCAATGGATGGACGAATAATGAGACAGGGTTAGAATGGTTAAAGCATTTCGATAAACATACTATTCGTCAAAGAAAGGGCAAATATCGAATGCTAGTATTGGATGGGCACGAAAGCCATGAATCAATACCTTTTCAATCATATTGCAAATCAAATGATATTATATGCCTCAAATTACCACCACATTCAAGTCATTTAACTCAACCACTCGATGTTGGGTGTTTTGGCATACTCAAACGTTCATATAGTTGTCAAATTGAAGGATTTATCAAAGCTCATATCAATCATATTACCAAGGTTGAATTCTTTATAGCCTTCAAAGCTGCATATTTACAATCATTTACTATTCAGAATATGAAAGCTGGTTTTCGAGGAGCAGGTCTAATACCATTCGAACCTCAATCTATACTTTCAAAACTAGATATTAGGATTCGTACTTCTACCCCTCCATCTACCTCCTTGGAACTTACCAACTCCTGGATCTCCCAAACCCCTCATAATCCAACTGAGGCTCTCTTACAATCAACTCTAGTAAAAGCTCGAATAACTCGTCATCAATCAAGCTCTCCTACACCTATATTTGAGACTGTACAAGCTTTAGTTAAAGGTACAGAGAGATTAGCACATGAAGTTACACTTTTGAGTGCTGAGAATCGTATGCTTCGAAGAGCAAATGAGGCATTAAGTAAACGTCGACGCGCTAAAAAAAATCAACTACGTAATGGAGGAGTACTTACTGGACAAGAAGCTGAAGATATATTATCACAATAAGAGGTTGATAATCAGATTCAACGCGACGAGCGTCAAAATGGGGGAAATTTTAATAGGGAATCATCTACTAGTCGATGCTGTAGTAAGTGTGGAAAGACTGGTCATAATTCAAGAACTTGTCAGAATAGTATAATAGATCCTAGATTATTAGATTCTTGATAGTTTCAATCAATTGATTTAATTGTTGTTAAATAATATGGGTTTGAAATGATAAATTGAGGTAAAGGTGGCCCGCTCGGTGATATGGCCCGCTCGCTGATAAACCACGTTAATCAATAAATATATGTTACGTTGCAACATTATAACTATTATCACGTGTTATAGGATCACATGAATAGTCTTGTGAGGGAGTGAGGGAGCGAGATTCGAATCTCGCTCCCCAGCTCCATCGCTCCAATATTGGAATACGAAGGTCTATATAATCAAGATGGATTCCCTTTGTATAGAGCTTCGTGCTCAAGATCAAGATCAATCATTTAGTATACTCTACTATTAGTTACGAATTGCATCATTGTCATTACTTAAGTTCCTGCTTGACGCTTAGTTATAAACCACCTCGAGAGCCTAGAGCACTTCCACGTGATCTAGACGGCAAACCTCGTAACACAAACCTCGTAACAGAGTGGTTCAAAAGAGAGATGGTCCAAAAGTAGAGTATTAGACTTATTGGAAAGTTTGTACATTAAAGGAATATAAATTCTCAAGATGGTTTATAGAAATAAATTGTAACGATACTGTACTGGAGGCAGCGGCTGCCTCCAGTACAGTATCGTTACAATAGTGTCTACTAAGTCCTATATTCTAATTATCATTTTCTTATAATATTTGCTTTCAGTTTGATATTCATATCAATGATTAAAATTCACGAAGTCAAAGTTTTGAAGAGACTCTGTAGTCTTTCGCGAGATACTAGAGAAGTATTACCATTGTGAAAATTCCCATCTCGCATAATATTTATGCCAAAATACACGGAATGTAACGCAACGTAAAGAAAGAAAAAAAGAAAGAAAGAGGGGGAAAAAATAGCTGCGACATCTTGTAAAGACCATAATTTCCTCCACTCTTAAAATCCTCTCAGTCCATCACCATTAACCCCATCTAGCCGATTTTTATCAAGTGCCAGAATCATTTTCTCAACGTTTTGGCAGATTCGTCTCATACCTCATCTTCCACATCATCCGAAAGCTTTCTTCTCTTCTTCGGGCCACCGAGCAAGGTAAGTGGTGTTGTAAAATCTGGCATCCCAGTGATGGGACCAGTACCTGGAGTATCAGAAATTTGTGTATTGCGATCGGTTTTGCC
Source organism: Sclerotinia sclerotiorum 1980 UF-70 (assembly GCF_000146945.2). Classification (NCBI taxonomy): domain Eukaryota; kingdom Fungi; phylum Ascomycota; class Leotiomycetes; order Helotiales; family Sclerotiniaceae; genus Sclerotinia; species Sclerotinia sclerotiorum. The sequence continues at coordinate 963,836 of NW_001820829.1, forward strand.
AAATGTGTCTTTCCCACTGCCATATCTTTCAGGATCAAGAGCTTGTGCATCCCGTAACTTAAGTTTCTTGATGTCAGTCTAAATGAATTTGAATATATACAAGTCTGGTGGAACTTACTGCAAGATTCTCCATCTTCAGATTGCGTTCTTGACTAGAGAACAGTTCAGATAACAGCTGTAGGTATTATAATCAGTGCTGTTATTATACCCTGGGTGACACACCCGAGATTTATAGGACCAAGGGTTTTTCCATTATCATTTGAGATTGCCAAGCGTAGACAATGTTTCATATAAACAACTTAATTTCTAATCTCTTCTTTAGGTGTGTGTTGCAGACTTCTAACCATATCCTCGTAACTCTTCATAAACACTCGTTCTTCTTTTGCATCTGAAATCCCCGCCGGAGCCGGGTTTTGCTGCAAGAATTATTTTAACTTAGGACCTTAATGTGTCATTATTTCTTGTGCAACTTACATCCCATTGCAGTAATGCTTGTTGAGCTAATGTTTGTCTCAATATCTGACTTGCTTTAGGATGCGATGTTGAAAGATCTCCACGCATGACGTCCATGGAGCTAACGTTGTAAGCACCTCTAATTTCTAATGAGCTAAAGATGCATCCTTGTGCCATGTGGATGCTCCATTCAGGTCGAAGGCCTTCTTCAAGATTTCTCCGTGTAAGTGTATACAAGACAATCTTGGGGTCAGTGCCATCCTTTGATTCCAACTCTGACTTGTTCAATACAGTGCCCGATTCTTGCGACGCCGGGAATCTTCTTAGAGATCCATTATCGTTCAGGGGAGCTCGCTACTTCCTAAATAGTTAATTAGCAAAAGTAAAGGTTATATGCAATCCTCCGTGGTAAATTACCAAGCCAGAAAGTTGCCAACGCAGGATTTTAGGGAAATTATTTTGTTGTAAATTGTTAGGTTGGAGATAAACAAAAGACTATTAGACATGGTTTATATCAGTATTTGAAGTACTACGGCTACTGCTACCACACCGAGTGACGTAATAAGGTCGACTTGACTTGTGATGCTAACCACCAGAGGCTAGAGCATGAGACAGTATATAATTGAATTATCTGGACTAAGTTTGTGCTAAAAAAAAATTACTACAGGCTACTATTGACTATGTATGCAGGAACGATGCGCCTCAGAAACAAAAGTATATACTTCTTTCCTCGCATTACACTTTTGAAAAGTATATGCTTTTGATACTGTTTCATGAAGATCGGCTTAGATTTCACCGAGATTGTATACTATTCCCTACACGTTTGGAAAGATCATTAAAATCAAAAGTACAGAGAACATGTGTACTCCTCCATTTCGCATTTTTTTAATCTAAGTATTCTCGTCATCCACACCAATCCTTTAACGAACTTTCACTGTTCAACCTTTAAAAAAATCATTGATCCACTTGAGCCAAAATATTTTTAATATATATATCTGCATTCTGAAGTAAAATGTGTGCATTCGTTCCACCAATTCAGTTCACTTCATTAAGGAGTGCAAGACCCATTCCTAAGCCAATACATCCATCAATTCTTTTCCATCATGCCATCTCTGCACATTCTCAGCCTGTTGCCGATACCAATCATTCATTTTATCTTCTTCAACATAACCCATGTGCGGACTCAACAATACTTGACTTCTTCCCTCCTCTCCCCATTTTGTGCTTCTCCATTGATTATCCGCTGGCAACGGTTCCAAATCAAAGACATCTAGCGCTGCCCCACGAATCTTTCCCTTCTGCAAAGCATCCAACAACGCATCCTGTTGAACAAGAGGTCCACGTGACGTATTGACAAACAAAGCGCTCTTCTTCATTAAATCCAGGTCCTTTTCCCCTACTATTCCTTTCGAACGATCACCTAATACTAGGTGCACGCTAACTACATCCGCTGTTGAGAACAATTCTTCCTTACTCACAACCTTGAATACTTTCTCGCCGTCCTCATCCTCTGTAGCAAAACGACAGTCCCTAGCCTTCTGGTCTGCGGCTTCTTGAGTCAAACTTGAGCTCCATGCTATTACTTTCATACCAAACGCTGAATACATAATTTTGGCTACACTTGTACCCAACTTTCCTAAGCCCAAAGTTCCAAGAGTTTTTCCAGCCAACCCTGTTGCCAGCGTTGTTTGCCAACCACCTTCCTTGACTACTTTATCATCCCAGGAAATATTCCTTGCAATACCCAGAATCAGTGCAATAGTATGTTGAGTGGTGCTATCTGGTCCCGTCTTTGAATTTCCCGAAGTACCAGTGACACTAATCCCATATTTCTTAGCAGCTTCCATATCAATGCCCTTGTTCCTATTTCCTGCATTGAGGAGAAATTTCAGATTGGGGAGCTCTTTTAGAAGCGATGCAGGGAATGGAGTCCGTTCTCTCATAGATGAGATGATTGTAAAAGGCTTGAGCCTCTCCACAAGCTGGCTCTTGACATCTTCAGGGGTTGAAGGATCGTTATAAGGTAAGAGGGTATCTGGGAAGGTGGTGATCTCAACGGTAGGTTTAAGCGTCTCAAAATGCTTCAAGGCAATTCCTTGATAATCATCAAGAATAGCCAATTTGATAGGTGACCGAGGAACGGGAGGCATGATGATAGATCTAGAGTAGTTTGAGTAGTTTTTGAATTTGAACTGTTGTAGGACGAATGAATGCGGGGTACAAGGTGGAGTGACCACAATATACTGGAGTAGAGTCTTACACTGTTCCAAAAAGTACGAGTAAGGGGGAGAGGACTACCTAGTGTGTTGCTGTCGGTTCGAGCTGTTCAAGAACTCTATTCGAGGGCAGATATCCGTAGGGTCACGAGGAGAAGATTAGATTTAATCAATCAGCCTCAAAATCTATAGGGGAGTGAAGAACGAGGTATCCGAGGTCGGAACCAAGACATCCTTACGAAATGAAGGGGGGATCTCGCTCAAACCCCACGCTTCGTAGAATAAGGGTAACCTGTGGGGTACCATCGGGCATACTTATGAATAGTAAACACCGTACACAAAAGTCGCTTTGATCAATTCAACATTCAACCTGGTACAAAACGGAGAATACCTTAATTACTGCGCAAGCCGTTAAAACATGATGATTGGAGCGCATGAAATATTCAATGCTTTTTTCCTGGTTCGCTTTTCTGTCATGGATCACATTTCCCTTGGTCGGGCTCTCTTCCGCCGATCTTTCCCTGCCCCACCACTACCTTTGGCGGGGATTTGATGGTATATCAGTAAATGTGCTCTTTGGTACGTATGGGGAATTGGTCTGATGAGCTGAACACGTATAATTCGTGGGGAACTTCTGGCGGAACCACCTCATTTCATTGGAAAGGATAGCAGAACGCGGATAATTCTACTTTCACGCTATCGAAACTCGTGGGTCAGTTGACAAGTATAATATTTACCACAGGGGATATTCTAAATACTTCAACTCCTTCTATCCCTCAGGAAAAGTATCTACCAAAGACAAAAAGCAGTCACTATGAGTCCTTCAGCAGCAGAATTCACAGAGACCACAATGGCGAAGCCTACCAAGTCCAACATTGGTGTGTACACCAACCCAGCCCATGACCTGTGGGTTGCAGAAGCAGAACCATCTTTGGAAAGCATTGAAAAGGGAGACTCGTTGAAGCCAGGAGAAGTTACGGTGGGAATTAGAAGCGTGGGTATCTGCGGGTGAGTTCCAATGCATTTTTACGCAAAAGATCATTCTAACAGTCATTGCAGGTCAGATGTACACTTTTGGCACGCTGGGTGCATAGGCCCAATGATTGTCGAAGATACACACATACTTGGTCACGAATCAGCTGGTGTTGTACTGGCAGTTCATCCATCGGTTGATAGTCTCAAGGTCGGTGACCGTGTCGCTGTCGAGCCAAATATTATTTGTGGTGAATGCGAGAGATGTCTTACTGGTAGATACAATGGATGTGAGAAGGTCTTGTTCTTGTCGACACCACCGGTTCCAGGTCTTCTCCGCAGATACGTAAACCACCCAGCTACTTGGTGTTACAAAATTGGCAATATGTCATTTGAAGACGGAGCGATGCTGGAACCTTTGAGCGTTGCATTAGCTGGCCTAGAAAGAGCCAACGTTAAGTTGGGAGACCCTGTCCTCATCTGCGGAGCTGGTCCTATCGGTCTCATTACCCTCCTCTGTGCTAGAGCAGCCGGAGCTTGTCCAATTGTTATTACCGATATTGACGACGGAAGACTTGCGTTTGCCAAGGAGCTGGTTCCTTCTGTCATTGCACATAAAGTCGAGAGATTATCTCCGGAGGAAGGAGGCAAAGCTATCGTAAAATCTTTTGGAGGTATAGAGCCAGCAGTTGCTATGGAGTGTACTGGGGTTGAAAGCAGTGTCGCTGCAGCTTGTTGGGCAGTCAAGTTTGGTGGAAAAGTATTCGTGGTCGGAGTAGGGAAAGACGAGATGACGCTACCATTTATGAGATTGAGCACTCGCGAGGTGGACCTTCAATTCCAGTATCGATACTGCAACACATGGCCAAGAGCCATTCGACTGGTCGAGAGTGGTATTATCGATATGAAGAAGCTTGTAACCCACCGTTTCCCATTAGAAGATGCTATCAAAGCCTTCGAGACGGCAGCAAATCCAAAGACTGGAGCTATCAAAGTTCAGATCAAGAACGATGAATAAGTCAGTGATCAATATTAATAAAAACTTTCATAGCAATAGTATGTATAGTGTAGATATTCCAATTAGATGCAAATGCAAATACAAATGTTTACGAATTTGATAAAATGGGAAATGTGAAGATTTATTATTCGTGAAATAAAGTCCTGCTTGAAAAATATCGAGGGTAGAATTCATTTGTGCTTACTAATATGCAATTTCCACACCACGGAACGTTCCTAAGCTTCCCGGCGTCGGCAAAAAAGTCGACAAGCATTTCTCTCGCGATTACACTTCACCACCACGAAGACCCCCCGATAATCGACACCTCGAGTAACGCGAGAGTCCTTTCCTTTCTGTTGATCGGCGCATAGATTCCATAATGTCATTACATATCTCCCGCACCGTGCTGCGGCAATCTATGAAGGCTCCTGGACGGGCGGCACGAAGATTTGAATCTACCTCCACTAAGGCCACCGAAGCAGCAAAAGATACTGCCTCAAAAGCTTCAGAGAAAGCATCAGATTTCCAGTCGAAAGCTAGCGAGGGTCTTTCTCGTGTCACTTCGTCAGCAGGACCTGCTATTTCGGGTGCTGCCAAAAACCTTGGAAATGCCTTGGGAAAAGTTGGGGGAAGGACTGGAAGATTGATTGCCTTCATTGAGCGTGAGTCTTATCTGCACCTCCGTGCAAAGAATTATTTCGGATGGTCTTAGGGCTCAATGGCTAACTTTGTGTGTATAGGACAAATCCCACCAACCATCTATTACACTCGTGTTGGATTAGAGCTCACCAAATTAGTTATCCAAGGTCAAAAGATGGCACCTCCGTAAGTTGGACAACGAAGTGTGCTTTTACGAAACTGTGAGCTGACTTATGGCTTGCAGACCAGCCTCGACATTCCAATCATACTTCCAAAGATTCGTAAAGGGAATTCGATCCGGAAACCCGAGGTCAGCTTTCAGTTCAGCAGCAAACTCTAGCACCGCAACACCTACTGGTTTGCTCGAACAAGTCCGAAATATTAGCAAAGCCCAGGTGGTCTCGGGTGGTGTTATAGTCGCTGAGGTTTTGGGGTTCTTCACAATTGGTGAGATGATCGGTAGAATGAAGCTGGTAGGATACAGAGGAGACACCGGAGCTCATCACTGATCTGGGCGTGATAAAGGGGCTGTGTAGGACGTGAATGGAAGTCAAGGTGAAGTGAACGGAAAGGGACTGGCATTCTACTTCCACCGCGGCATGAGAAGTTGCGGATGGTGAAATCGAGGTGCATTTGCACATATCCTGATACAAATTTCTTTGTACTCGTAGAACTATGTCTGTACATCACAAAAATAAACAGCATAATGGTGGTTTAGAGACTTTCTGTCCCTATCTTTGCACTACTCGGCGAGGAAACTCGTATTTTATATTCCACTTGGTACGGAAATTTGGGAGGTACTTTCCCCTCAAACTTTAACGATAATACGGAGGATGTATTCACCTCTCCTGTGGTGGTACGCTTCCTCGAGGCCTGCTCCCAACCTTTCATCATTTCAGGAAAGCTTATGCGTTCTATTATCCACAGTATACTCGGTCGGATCACGAATAACTGAAGATAAATCACATTGCCAAAGAGCCTCAATCATTTCAAGTTTGTATTGCTTACACGTGATAATACATAAGTAGAGGAGACAGACTGATGTGTGATTGACCACTCTCCTAGATGAACGGGTGTCTTAGGGGAGACTGCACGAAATCAATGTCTCGAACGTGCATGATAATACTAGTACTCCTACCCCAAGAAAGTCTCACCCGTTTTTGCATGATAGATCGAATTCGAAGACAAGATTCAAATCTTTGTTACATAAAAGAATATTATCACCAGCCTCTAAGTTGACATATATCACATGTATGCATTCTAGTCTGCTGGTATTTTCTAGTCTTCTCGTTTCCTCATTTCCCTTACAATGCTGTGCTGCAGACGAATCCGATCAATTAATCTCCCCATCTGCCGATATCAAAGTCTCTATTCATCTCGTTGGAAGGAACCTGGGAGATGGCGTCCAGGGATACCTTATGTGGGCGCAGATAGATATGTACTGTACCGTTCCTATCGACCCCTTGGCACGGTAGATAAGCTTCATGGTGCCGTTTGGTCTTTCATATTTTGGAACTCGAAGCCTCTTTGACTTTATGTGTATAATTATAATTTATTGTGATGGTCAACTACAACTATGTACAAACTATACAAACTGTACATAAGGGGGTCTCATGAGGTAATCGAAGTATTTTTAAAACTCTCCTTAGATGATAGAATAGAATATAATGTTCCAGATAACAATAACAATAGAACCAGTTCTCGAGTTTGTTCACAGACTTTTTCATAATCAAACAAATACCGACCTAGTCAAGGATACCTCCTAATTAGAATTTTCTCTTTCGGTGATGTAATTTATTATGTATGGCAACCAATCCATGACTTGGTCGCATCCTTCTTCTTCTCCTGGTCGTGTACATGATACATGATACATGAATAATACCCTGGGAACTACAGACCGGACGATACACGTTGACTCTTAACGCTTTGAGCCTGTTACACTTGAATTAGTTACTGGAATTGACGGAAAGTTCACGATAAACAGCCTCACAGCTTGTATACACACATACCTCCCTACCTATCAGGAAAAACATAATAAATAAACCATTCCTGGTAGCGGCGGGTGCACTTTCACTTGGACTTGGACTTGAACTTGGACTTGGCTTTGGCTTTTCCCTTTTACAAGCTACCGTGTGAACCCTTTATTACTAGGTATTTACTTGGTTTCTGCTTTCCAGTTTCCAGTTTCTAGTCTCTACTTTCTAGTTGCTTGTCTAAATAAGGTGCTTGTCATCCGCCGTCCATCCCCCATCCCTTCCCTAATTATCAACAACCTCAGAGAAAATACATTGTTTGCCCATCATGGCTTATAGTGCTCTTGATCAAACAGATCATGATAAAGATCATCATGATGACCACGAAATAAGCTCTGCTTCTTCTAATTCTCCATTCCAAGGCCTTTTACCAAGTCATCTATTTTTAGATGCGCAGAATAGCGATACGAGCCACAGCCAAACATGGTCTCCAGAGAACCCACAGAGTCTCAGTCAAATGGTACAATCGATTACCTCGAAAAGTACGAAAACGAGTGCCAGTTATGATATTTTAGAGGAGGACGATTACGAGGAGCACGAGGTAGAACGAGAGCAAACGTCTCCCTCACTGGCGCTATCACCAGAAAGGAAGAACGTCACATTACGAGAGGAATCTCCACCGGAGAAACCCCTAGTCGTGAGCATTCCACGGCCCCTTCCACGACAAAATACAGCCACAAGGTCGTCCAACAATACAACCTCTCCTATATCACCTCGTGCAGTATTCCCAATAGAACCTGCGTCCATTGTTCGTACAGCATCAGGTCACAGCATTGCCTTACGACATCCGACCCCCGACCTACAGACGCTGCAAGGGGCTTATGTAGGGAATATTGATAAATTAGAAAGGACAGCAGAACGATTGAGTATGACCTCCTCTATTGACGATGCCATTCGAGAACTCCATATGGAGCAGAAGCGCTCTGATAGTCGCCGATCATCAATTCTGTCCCAGCTTAACGAAATGCCGCAAGTGTCGAGAGAAGTTTCCAATCCCAGTTCCATCATCGAATTGAATAATGCAGCGAGGTCGGGAGGCTATTCGCCAGCCGGATATATGATGTCTCCAAAAGGCTCTTTCTCTACTACTACACTAGCAAGATCCGCGTCGAAGAGCTCGAGGTTCGGGAATCGACCAGAACCAGAATTAGAAGGAAGACCATTGGATTCATTCGTCAATATATCGTTTCCATCACTTGTTGATAATCCAACGCCTTCAATTGCGGAACAAGATGAACGTTCTGCGACCTTAACACGACCAGCTGCCGACAACTTCGGCACAGAAAATATGGCAGAGAGTATGGCAGAGAATATGACAGAGAATGTGGCAGAGAATATGGTAGAACAGGTCAACAATTCTAGGCCTCAAACCTCAACATCAACCAACACATTTGACCAGGCAGAGCGAATGTTTGCAGATTTTGATGGAGTTCATTCTGCACCTCTGAGAACATCTTTCGACTACGGCTTGGGTATGGAAGAACAGAGTAGGGCGGCTGACTTGGAGCTACACGAAGATGAAAGGGGATATAATGACCAGAGAAGGATATCATCCGGTGATCGACAGTCAATGGCTAGACCACAGACATACGCTGACCCAAGTACTGGGCAGCAGATGGTTTATTATCCGGCTAGAGTTCCCATGATGCTCAATTTACCCCAGAAACTCTCAAAAAATCCATCTTCTATGGCAAGAAATAAAAGAAGGTCTCAGGTGCTCAGCAACATTCCACCTGCTGCTCGGCAATCAGCTATCTGGTTACCGGACGTGTTGGAAGTGAACGGTGAGCCTCTGCCTGAGAATGACGAAGCGCAAAACCTGGAATACATTCCTCAGCACCAGAGAATGAGTATGGGTGGGCGGAGGAATACACAGGACCTATCGCATATGCCGGCCCACTTGAGAGCAAACTTATTTTTCGAACTGCCAGAGGGGCAAAGCAGTGCTATGGAGTTGAAAGACCAGTCAGCTGTTGCTACGTTGGATAGTATCCTCGATGCCTCTGCGCATGCTCCTGTCACCGCATTTGTAGACCATGCAATTGCCGGACATCTTGGCTCCGAGGTGTATGGAAAATCGCATCAACGAATCAAGAGCAACACCCAATTATTGACGCCGGATAAGCAAGACAAGCAAGATGGTTCAAAGAAACGGACGAGTTCATTCAACTTTCTATTGGGTCGTCGGGGAAGTAGTAATAATTTACTGGGAGATAATGACAAACGTGCTGCCTCAATGACCAACATTCAGGTAGAAAGAAAGGCGACGAGATCTCCCATCGAAGACGACGAAGATGACATCAATAACAAGGACACAACACCTTTACGACATACGCGCGGAGTCAGTGGTGCTACGGACCTCATACGAGCCGAGGAAGGTGAAGTAGAAAACGAAGAGGATGAGGGTCAAAGGGACGATGAAATTTACCACGGTCCACCAACCACACTTCTTGCCGAACTGCAGTTGCGCAAGCAGCAGCAAAAGATTCGGACTCGGCCCCCAGTAAATGTCAATGGCATGCAGTCTACATTACTCCAGATGGATACTGTTCTACAAAGGCAACAGCAATCCAGGAAACAAAAGCGGGTCAACCTAGCATGGCAAATTGGTAACAATGACGATCCAGATGCTGAAGAAGACGAGGACGTTCCCTTGGCCATGTTGAATGTAACAAGAGCCCATGCTCAAGAAACCAATCGGCCGCTCGGTTTAATGGAGAAACGTGCGTTAGAAGACAATGAGCCACTCAGTCGACGTAGGGCCAGGCTCACGGGTCAACCTATGCCAATGCCTCGAGCTAATACCATGATGCACATTCCTACAGGTAGTCCTGCTCTGGAAGAGGATGAAGGAGAAACACTCGCACAACGCATCCGTCGTCTGAAAGAGCGAGGGGGCACAGCAACTGGGTTGCCGGCTACGCGACCTGTCAGCGGCGATTTTGCATCTGAGCTGATGAGTCAACTCGGTGGAGATCTAATGAATGATGATGGCAAGGGCAAGGAAAATGAAATCTTGACAGCTCCAGTCAATGAAGAAGAGGAAACCTTGGGTCAGAGACGCAAACGTCTCCAAGCAGAGCGTGAAGCTCGTGAAAAAGAAGTCGGCACTGCTGGTGATGCAGAAGTAGTCCCGGAGCCTTTAGTCATTAACAAAATGAATAGTATGGCAGACATTCTCTCCTCTCACCCAGCTGCCGGCGCAAGCCGAAATTCCTCTTTTAGCAAACCATCCCGACCCGCCGCTGGTCTTCTGGGGATACATGAGAAGCAAAGCCAGCTAAGAGCTACCACAATCAACAATCTGATCACACAACAAAACTCGGCTCCTCGTCGTGTCCATAGTGGCACGCATAATGATCCCTATGCCCAAGGACAGGCTGGTATGATAAGACCACACACTTCAAGCTACAATCTTCACAACAGCACACTTTTAAGTAGTGGTTACCCCCAATTCGCTCAACAAGCCTCTATGAACCCTATGACGGCCCAATATGGAAATGCATACCCTAACATGGCATATCAACACACCATGTCTATGGGTGGCTATAATAACATGATGCCAATGCAGATGCAGATGCAAAACATCCACACAAACCCCATCACTGGCATGCACACTGGGCCTGGTGGCGAACCGCTCAATCAGGGACAACTTGACATGGTCGAGCGATGGAGACAAAGTGTAATGCACTAAATCTTTCCTCATTATCTAACTCTTAATTTTTTATTCTTTTTCATTTCTCGTCTGCTTTTGTGACATTTCAGGTTTCCGGGAGTGGGAGGAAGTTACCAACCAACACTTGAAAGGATGGATTTATAGATAGATACACAAGGAAGCAAGCATTTACAGTTGGCGTTTTCACTTTTATTTTAAAAATTTGATATCTGAATTTGGAGAGATTTTTTGGGTTACTTGGGGGTTGGAGAGTTGCGAGATATACCTTTTTCAAACCCTCCGTTTTTTTCTTTTTTTTTTTTAGGAAAGATGGTAGGGTTGAAAGCATAGCGTGGAATATATGGAATACATGGAATGGCATTGATGGCGTATATTTTGTTTTTTTTGTTTTTTTTGTTTTTTTTGTTTTTTTTTGTGGCAAAGGATCGTTTGTGTAAGATTCTAATAGGGATGGATTTGGATTTGAATTTGAATCTGGATTTGGGATTGGAGAGCCTGGAACTGGTTATTTAGATGGGAAGGTTTGAGGGACCTTGGGAGATGGTTGGCTTGGTGTGATATGCTGTGATATGCTGTGCTGGGCTGTGCTAATGGTGGATGGATTTATATAGTAGATACTTAGAAAGTGGTTTACAGAATTTTTTAATAACTAGAGAGATTTATTACTCGTTGATGGACTTTTTCATTCCTTTTTACTCGGAGGTGTTGTGATGTGATGTGGTGATTGATTCGTCTTTTTATATGTGTATGTATATGTGTAGTTTGTGATTTATATGATGTGATGTTGTTGTTCGATGGATATTCATTACTGTTGGATGTATAGATAAATGGTAGATTTAATATATTTTGAAGAGGAAGTATATTTGGTTAATCGAAAATTCATATTTTTAATTCAATGTGTAAATTTAAGGATGAATATCCAATAATTTAACAGATATCCTCGATTTTCTGTTCCTTGCCATCATGTGGCCCTAGGTCCAGCTTTAAGGTTCGTCCAAATAGTTCCAAAAGAATCTCGAAACAGGTTTTAGAAATGGCCGGGTCGTAGCGACCTTTTGATAGTTCGTCACGGATAAATGCGTCTATTTTTTTCATGTTAGTAGGTTTTGATTAATGTATTCGTGAAGGAAAACCTACGCTGTGCCCATGCAACTTCATACCAACTAAATGTAATACCCTTCTCCCTCAAAGTTTTTCTAATAAGGTCTCTTCCCTCAGGAGGTACATGATTATCCTTGCATCCGTGAATCATGGCAAGTTCTCCCTTGATCTCGCAAGCACGCGCTAAACTGTCGTCTTTCTTACCGAGACCAAGAGTGGCGCTGTGGAGATCGGTTGCGAAATATGTTACTGCTGCCGAAACGCGGGAATCGAGGGCACAGCGGTAGGCTAGATGGCCACCGAGACACATTCCTGTGCTGCCAATGCGGCCATTGCAGGTAGGGAGTGACAGGAGATAGTCGATTGTCAGGGTAGAATCTTCATCGTAGGCTTCGAGAGTCTGTGAGTGTATGATTAGAAATTGGTTTGAAAGGCATTGGCTCAAAATCTATAGGCGTCCAAAATGTGGTCTAGATCTGGAGATTTCACGCTGAAGAAGCATACCTTTGTGATTTTGTATTCATTGCCGGCATCAGTTCCAGGAACATCATAGGCTAAAGGCTCCGGACCAGTGAATTCATGATACGATGAAGGTGCTGCAACAATATAGCCTTGACCAGCGATTTGTCTTGCGAATCTGGCAACTGGTCCAGTGACTATGATGAAGAGTATCAGCGGATATATTCATACATAGCACGTGAGGATGCGGGGTTGCGAGATAAGAGAGGTAGAAAACAAGGGGGATAGATGTCCATTGAGCAAGCCCCATGGGACTCCAAACGATGAGTTGTCACTACAGCCCAACGTCTATCTCCATGATAAGGAAATGCAAGAGATTAAATTGAGACCAATAATATGACATGAAGAAATACTGATAGGGGATGTTGATAAACCCCACCAAACCCCCACTAACCTTGATAAATCTCACTGAAAAGAACAACACCAGGAAATCGTCTGTGATAAAAGAAAGGCTTCAGTTTTGAACCTTAGATACTGGAACAGTAGCACTACACACGCTTGAGGGTAGTTTGGAATAGTAGGGTGGAAGAGAAAGATTCCTAGAGATAGTTAGTTAGTTTGATTCTTGTTCAGGAGGGGAATGTTCAAGCTGTACTCATTGATCCGTCTTTGCCCCCCGCTCTGGTTGCAACATCTTTGTGAGTTTCTTGGATTAACATTTTGATAGTGATAGATGTGTGATATAGCTAGATGTGCTTTTTGAGTGTTGGCTGATGACTGTTGAAACTATTTGAAGCTTAATATCCAAAAAGAATTCCTTAAAATCAGTAATATCAGATAGATGAAAGGTTGAAATCCTGAGTACCGAGTATCAGATGTTTTCAGAATTTCGGTCGCCGTAGCCCCTCGTTGAAAAGTAACCTGAACAGCTCAAAGGAAAAGCCCTTGAAGCCTTATGATGTTTTAATCCACCGGTCCCGACGCTTCCGATGACACTCGAGTAGGGGGCTCTAATGATCCGTCGTAATCTGTCGTAACCTTAATCCATGTCGCTGATTTTGATATTCCTGCTACACACATTTTTGGATGCCCTGTCCTTTTTTGCTTGCATCAAATACATCAACCGGGGATAAGGATTTGGCTGCTGGACTTTCTACTCTTCCATGCTAATTTTCCTTTCAAATACCTACATAGTATTTCAATAAGCTTCTACTTTATTCAAATAACATCCTATTGCAGAACCTTGCCCCGCTCATCCAAGCTCTACCAAATTAGCACTTGACAAATTTTACCTCCAAACAGCTCCTCGAACTTCCACATCAACCATTTCTCGCGTCGAATTCATACAATCAATCCACTGACCACATCACCTCACCATTCGGTAAATATAATTGGGACGAAAGGGTTTTCACAAATTGAAAACAATGTCTAGTGTGAAAACAAGACGGCAAACAGCTGCCGCTTCTACTCCATCGACTCCAACGCCAGCAGCTCGGGAACAAGCCATCATGAATGGTAATGGTTCAGCACACAAATCCGAGGAGGTGGAATATCCTAAAGAGAACATATTCCTCTTCTGGCCAAATGTTATCGGTAAGCTTCGTCAAATATATGTGCAAATACTTGGCGCATTCTAATATTTTCCAGGATATTTTCGAATCGTTCTCGCATTAGTATCCCTCTACTACATGCCCCTTCATCCACGAACCTGTACTCTCCTATACAGTATCTCCTGTCTTCTCGATGCTCTCGATGGATATGCGGCCAGGGCCTTTGAACAATCTACAAAGTTTGGCGCAGTATTGGATATGGTGACAGATCGTTGTACTACAGCCTGCTTATTGGTCTTCCTTTCTTCTGCGTGGCCTCGATGGGCTCTTCTTTTCCAAGGACTTATCTCTTTGGATTTGGCTAGTCATTACATTCACATGTATGCGACCCTTGTTATGGGAGGAGGAGATACTAGTCACAAGCAAGTCGATAAATCTAGAAGCTGGATCTTGAACTTGTACTACACAAACAAGGTACGTACACCCATGCATACAATGCTTGCCAATTAATCTAACAATTGGATGACAGACTGTCCTCTTCCTCTTCTGTGCCCTTAATGAAGTCTTCTTCATCGCCCTCTACCTCCTTTCCTTCTCTTCCCCCCTTCTCTCACCATCTCTTCTTCAAGTCGCCAACAATGGCGAAGCTGGAGCCACCCTCATCCCTGGAAACCCTTCCAACCCATCCGCAGCATCTCTTTTCGCCAACCCATATAGCGCTGGCGCATTGGAGCTTGCACGCGCAAATAAGATGGACTCTACCTGGCCATGGGTTATTGCTGGTGTCTCTTTCCCCGTCATGGCTGGAAAACAAATCATCAATGTTGTACAATTGGTCAAAGCTAGTCGATGGTTGGCTGAAGGAGATATTGAAACGAGGAGAGCCGCAGGATTACCAAGACAGAGAAAGACGAATTGATCACCTCGTTTGAGGGTTAATGGTCATAATTCTTCCTCGTCTCCTTATTTCCATGGATCTGTTCGAGTCTCTCGACTCATTTGTGTATGATGGGACTTGTCAAGTCCCTGACACAAATCTACACATTGGTTGTGTAGTTGTATCAGATATATTGGCCATGTACAGTGCCATTTTTGCATTCATTCGTTCCTTTATTCATTCATTTTATCTATTTCCAAATCACACAATAGGGAGCAAATGTAGAGAGGAATGGCGTCGGAACTAATTCACTGCCATCCCTTTACACGATAGGCATGTGAAGTAGGGTAAAGGTTTGCATTCAATATAATAATAATATGTCAATTGCATTTGAACTGCATTTGAATTGTACCTGTATATGCAATAGCTACTTGTGAAGCAACGAAAGAGGACTTTGTGAGACATGCCTTGAGGAAATTAGGTTATTGCCTAGGCTTTAGTGGGAGAGAGGGCTTGCATTTGATGAAGAAACGTTGATCAGAACTTCACATGCACATATGCGGTGTACAGTACCTACTTAAATAGTATGTATATGTAATAAATATGTATGGCCCTGATGGTCGCGTGTTCATGTGAAGATCTTGGGATGGATTTCGGATGAATACCCGTAATGTACTCCGTACAGGATCGTAAGATGATAATCCGAAGTGTTTATTGTTACCTAGGTACCCATGGGTGTGTGATTGATTGATGATAGGTGATTGGGTTTGTACGAGTATGTATATATGTGAATGATTTTGGGATCGTTGATTGCAGAGTGTTAGTTATGTGAGGTTATATGTATGGAGTTTAGATGGTTTGTAGATAGATAGATGGTTGTACAAGGGAATGCCGGATATTTCAGCCGGGGAGGTTTATGTATGGTGTGTATTAGATAGAGTATTAAGTATTAGGTAGGTATGTACGGAGTATGTATCTATGTATGTATGTGTAATGTTTGGGTTTAAGGTTTGACGTGTGACAATGTTGGGTATGGCTGGATTGGCAAGATCTGGAGTTGTTCTTCGTTCGAATTCCTATTGCGGTGGGTAAATGTTCTTTTTCGAGTGTTTGATGATTGTCCTGCTTTGTTTTGTTGCTAACGTTGAATTCCTGGGTACGGTCACCGGTGGTAGGTAGCATAGCCGAATTCAACCTCGTGGGGAATTCACCTATTTAATTTGAGTGAGTGTTGCTTTCGTGCTGTGTTTGTAGATATTTAATTATTTATTAAGTAATTATCATAATCATATATCAAACTTATCAGTTTATATCTTTTCCTTTTTACCTCTTAATTCATCGATATATTGATATATAATTCTAATCAACTCATTAATATATTCATATATAACCAGAATTAATTCATTGGAATTGGATAAATTATATGAAAGAAGTGAGTTGACATGTGGTCTTCTTTCACTACTTTTCCACGCACATAATACCTACATAAAATTCCATCCCCCCCTTGTATAGCGGGGGTTTACCTCCCAAGTACCTCCGTATCTATCGTGTTTGCAGCCATCATCTCCACTTCAACCTCGAATATTCAATCTTCACTGGTTTTCCACAACTTCACTAAAATCAGAGACTCGACCCAACCCACAATCTCTTCGCTTCTAGAACGAGGCAAACCAAGGATTCATTTTCTCTCCACTCAATCCCCAATCATCATATCAATTTAGACCGACTTATGTCAGTAAATTCTTCCTACAATTACCATTCTTATACCTCGATCCAAGCCAAATCCTACTTAGCATGCAATGCTCTTCACAAGCTGGACAATAGACCAGGGCAAAAATCTACTAATACAACGCAACCCAACCCAACATACACCACATTCCGCATTCACTCGATTTCTATAACTTTTTAATCACAAGCTCGACCTTTTCAATCATTCACTCTGTTCTTGGTATGCATCAAATTAAACACAAGAATAGGGATTCATCATTTCCTACTTCTCGACTCTCTCCAACAACATGTCAGCTACGTCACCCCCACCACGATCTCGATTCTCACCAACTCCGGTTGAAGAGACGGTGAAGAAAGTAAGAAAGTTCGCCATTGAACCTGTCGAGACAACAACAAGAAGTAATAAGAAGGAAAATGTAGAGGTTGTTGAGGATACAACTGCAACCAAGGACTTTGCGGTTGCTGCCCCGCCAAAAAGACGTTTCCTGCCTCAACCCGTTGAAACCACACAGAAGTCAAGCAAAGCGAGGGTACCCAATCCTCCGCCAACTCCAGAGGTTACACCTGAGCCCAAACCACAAGCTCCCGCTACTGCAGATTCACCGGCTCCTCGAAGGAGATTCACACCCCAGTTGATAGAAACATCACAGAGGTTCAAGAGATCAAATACTCCCGGCCCCGCTACTTTACCCATCGATAAGACTGATATAACGCCTGTATGTTCTGCGACTTTTCCTTCCCATGGATAGTGTCTAATGTTTCCTAGGGTACAAATCACATTTACGTAGACAGAAAACGAAAATATGTACGACCCATACCAGTCCCTTTAGCACCCGAGAATACTCCAGTTTCGTCATCTACAGATATACACTCTCAAATTCCGCCTTTTTCTCCACGTCGACAACCCTCCATGCGACCTCACCTTAATACTAGACAGACCACGCGATCAAATTCTTATCAACCAGAGTTGGACCCTATAGAGTCAGATGAGAATTCACAGGAGGATTCGGAGGAGGAGCATGATGGCGAGTCTACTCCATCATTATCTGGTTCATTAGGATCTTCCGAAGATTCTATGCTAAGAATGCAAATGGCACGAACACGAGAAAGTTGTGATGAGCGATTTTCGGGTTATCTCCTGGCACTAGCTGCCAAAGCTGCTGAGAAACAACTCATGGAACAAGCATTGGCGGCATTTCCCAACGAGTCTGCATATGAAATTGTGGAACATTTCTACGATAGAGAGATAGATACAGCTTCGGAGGAAGATTCGGTGGAAGGGGTGGGCATGTTAGTGGACGATGCACATATTCAGGAGCTACGAAAAAATTCTACTGAGGTTGGGTGGGCAGCAAAAGAAATGCAGCAACATCAAGATAATCTGAATCGGTTGAGAGAAGAGGAGGCCAATAAGAGAGTAGCTGAGGAAGCCACAGCCCCAACATTTCACGATCCATTTTGGACAAATGGAATGACGGATAAAACCCAGCCGAGCGGTACTCCTCAAGACAAACAGAAGGAAGCTGAATTAGTTCGAATGCGCAACGCGGCATCTCCTCCAATGCTTGGTGGTGAGTTAACATTTCGCATGTGTCCGTCACCCAAGGCGACAAAATTTGAATCCGATCAACGACATGACGTACAGCTGCATCGGGTCGAAGATGGTGGAGGATTATGGGGCGGTTATTGTGTTGCCGAGGAAAGTGAGCAATATCTCTCCCCGGATGTTGTCAAGAGACCGCAGATGATTGCGACCCCACAAATTGAAATGGACGATCCGTTTTCTTCCGCATTTTCAAACGCAGTACCAGAGGCTCCTGCCAAATCGTCGGAAAAAAGCAAGGGTGGTCTTCAGATGCTAAGTGGATTGGACGATAGGTTAAAAGCCGAAGTTGCAAGGTCCAAAGCTGAAGATAGGTTGTTGGAAGAATTTGACGATACCTTCGTCACGCAAGTTTATAATTACCTTTCCCTTGGATATCCATCTTTAGCTCGGCAATACGACGAAGAACTTGCAAAGATTTCTAAAATTTCTGAAGATGAGCTGCGAGTAGATGACAAAAGTCAGAATATTAAAGGTCATATCGGATTGGTGGCTGTTGATGGCCATGTAGAAGAGAAGACTGGAAAATCTATTAATGGCGAGAGATGTGAAGGTGGCTATGGTGCAAGATGGAAAGCTTTACGAATATATATCTTAGAGTGGGCTCGTCAACATCCATCAATGTCGAATGGTGCCGCATCACCAAGTGCATGGGGAGTACGAGCCAGAAGAGGAAGTTGGGCTATATGATTTAATCTTTCATTTCTTTCGAATAATGGTATATGAATTATACGTGTTGTCATTCTCTAGCGAAGTGTGTCGCAAAGTTATACACAAGTAGAAAGTTGGGGCAAGGCGTTAATGTATAGGGGAATGCTTTCGATTGTTTTGCTTTAGTTATATTTATGAGATAAATTACGGCCGGGATATCTCTATATCGTGAGAGAAGGCTATGGAAAAGGAACATTCATTGTTATTAAATTTTGGGGATCATCGAGTCGAAAAAGCTTTTTCGCTTCTCTTTGGTCGCTTCATTTGTACATTCAATTCGTTCAATTTGTAGAGTTGTAGTAGATGAAGGGGTTAGTTGAGTGAGGTTGGGAATGGAGGGATATATTAGGAAAAGGGGGAGATTTTGGAAGATTTGGAAGATATATATGATTATATGATTATTGTTTTAAAGATTTAAAGTTTTATATGAATTTATGATGGGGATGGTGAGGATGGTGAGGGTGATTGGTGGGTCTAGAGCAATGGGTGATTGATTGTAGGAGGCTTTGTAGATGAATGGATAATGGGGAGATGGAGAGATGGGGAGGTGGAGAGATTGAAATGTGAGTGGAATTGGAATTTGGAATTTGGAATTTGGAATTTAATGGATGGGTATGGGAATGGGTATAGGTATACGTATAATAAGTATAAGCATGGGTATAGGTATAGAAATAGAAATAGGTGAATAAATATATGATCTTTTATTTGAAAGGTATTGATGAATATCTAGTATTGTTCTATAATTGTAATTGTAGTGTTATGAGATTTGGTATGTGTATATAGGATAGATAAATAGATGAATGGATAGAAAAAAGAAAAGGGGGGGAGGTATATGAAATGTGTATGGAGTAGGGGTTAGAATACCGATCAATAGATATAGGATAGGATAATAATGACTGCACGAATAGATGAATGGACTGATCGATAGGTAGTATAAGATGATATAATAAATACTTATAGTATTTGACCTTTTTAGGTTATGTGTTTATGTATATATAGGAAAAGAGGGAGAAAGGGGGAGAGAGGGGGAGAGAGGGAGAATATAAAGAGAGAGAATTCTAATCCTTGAATTTGAAATTCTAAATTGAGTTTGGGTATTGGAGGTTAAGATTTAGGATGTGTAATATAAGATTGATATCTATTGGTGAGTTTGTAGAGTTTGAGAGGACCGGGATAGGGGGATAAGTTAGGGAGTGTGACTGGGTGGTGTAGGAGAGATTAGAGTGGAGGGAGGGGAGAAGAGGAGAAGAGGGGAGGAGGGGAGAATGGGAAGAAAGAAATAGAGGGAGGGAGAGAGGGAAGGGAAGAGACTTGATGTGAAACTAAAATGATAATAATAATCGAAACTCCCGGGACGGGGGGGAAATGAGGGAAGTGGTTGAGGGGGGGATGGGGGATGAGGTGAATTTGAAGGGGATGAGGGACGAGAGTAGAGGAAAAGTAGAGAGTAAAGAACATAAGTAGAAAGGAATTTCCTAGGAAGGATATTTGATTGTAGTATAAGTTTATTTAATTAACTAATTGATTGATGAGTTTCCTTTTTGTTAGAGTAAAAAGAGGGAGGGAGAGGATGAGGGTTTGAGGGGGTATAATATATAAATATATTGTAACGATACTGTACTAAAGGCAGCGGCTGCCTAAGGTTCGTCGGTTGGTAGTTATGGGTTAAGGCTTTATCACTGGTATTCACTTGAAAGTGAATTCGTTACTAGATCAAGTAGAATGTAGGTAAACTAATTGATAACTAAGTTGAGCACGAAGCTCCTAGGGCTCCTTATCACGTGATTTCTGATGGTGCGTGCGCATACGATCTTCAGGTGACCAAGATCACATATTAATTCGATGAAATCTGATCGTGTTTGCACAAGGCCTAAGCTTTCCTAATTAATCAGTTTGCTACCATCGTAACACCATCAATCCTAATGGTGAATCGTGACATATATCTAAAGTTGATTTTTATATATATTTAAAATATTATTATTTTTTAATATATTTTCTTTTTATAATTATCTATTAAATAATAAATACTAAAACAAATCTAATTGTAACGATACTATACTGGAGGCAGCGGCTGTCTAAGGTTTCGTCTGGTTGGTAGTTGTGGGTTAAGGCTTTATCACTGGTCTTCACTTGGAAGTGAAGTCGTTACTAGATCAAGTAGAATGTAGGTAAACTAATTGATAACTAAGTTGAGCACAAAGCTCCTTAACTACGAGACTAAATGAATGTTTATATACCCTATATCATCTTTTGAGGACCTTTGGGACCCTAAGGTCCAAAAGGTCCTCGAGGTCACGTGAATTAATGAATCGTGACACTAATCTAATTTAATCTAATACTAAATACTAAATACCAAATCTATACTATCTCCTCAAATTCAAAATCTAAACCCCTCAATAAAAATTCTTGAATCCAAACCAAAACTCTTCATAAATAAAAGAATACTCAAAAACAAAACCCCTACCTACAACCACAACGAATCCTCCAAAATCCAAAACTCAAAAATCTAATGAAATAATCTCAACTTCTTATACAAATACTATACAAATACAGATACTATACTATCTAAAAGAATATAAATCATAAACTACCTACCTACCTAGACATCACCGACCAACCGACCGACCGACCGACCGGTAAAAATCGGATAATACTGGGATGGACTAGGCTGGGCATACTATACTTATACTCTATCTATATAAAAAAAGGTAGCCGGTGTCGGAGAAGTAGTAGATATGCAATAATTTTTTTTAGTTTGGTTATGGTATTGTATAGTGTGGTGTTATAATGTTAATGGTTGCGTATTTATATGTGCAGGGGATATTATAGGAGAGGAGAGGGGGAGGGATTAGATTGGTATTGAATTAGATCATTTTATGATTGAAGAGGGTGGGAGACTATGATCTAGTTTAGATTTCTTACTGAGGATTTTTGAGGACGAAGATAGATACTAAACTAAAAGAAAACATGGAAAGTTAAGAAATCCATTATCAAGCAAGTAGAAGAAGAGAAAGCAAGATAATATTTCATAATTATGATGAGTGGCTGGCTATTCATTGAGTATTTTCTATAGAGGGAGATAGGATCAAGATGAAGGAGCATTTAGGGCTGATATCTTAACGAGGCTTTCTTGTCAATGATATAGAATATGAGAAGTGAACACAATAAATCTACCAAAGGACTTGTAAATTCGAAAGAATAATTAACGATGGCGCCGGGTTGCAGGTGATACCTGGGGACCCGAGTTGAAGGTTAGAAGGCCAACAATTGAGATAATCGCCTTTTTCCGTATCATCATGCAGTTTAAGAATAAGCGAAGACTTAGATATGTATTCCTAACCGGTGCATAGGTAGCTTTACTGATGATTGTATGAGACACGAGTATGTCTGTGATATGAACTTGTGGTGGAAAGAAGAAATAGAAAAGCTCGTGATGTGTTGAATAGATAATCTTCCTCACTCGGGGTCTATCATACTGGAAACAAGCAAAATGATGCTTCAAGTGACATACTAGAAATACCTCCAAGTTCAAAGAGATATTCAAATGGGTTAAAATCAAAGACGATATCTGCTACAGTGGATAGATGATCTAAAAACAACGCATCGTCATGGAGAAAAGAGAATCTAGATTCTACTCCCGTTAACACCATTCAATCTGTAAGATATCTAATAGTAGAAGAAAGTCTATCTACAGTATGAGGCTCAACACAGCAAATGACGTATCTGGAGCTACGATACTGAAATAGACCACAAATCTAGAACTCTCAGAACCTTCTGTGCAAACCTACTCAGCATGAACAACGAACACAGATTTCCATTCAACGGAAGCAAAAAGTTTAGAAACGTCATTTCTCAACAAGCATAATCCCAGATCCGCATATATTCCCCGTTCCCAAAAGGTCTGTCTCCTTTGAACGGTCCTCCTAGAACGACGAAGCTTGACCTCGAACCAAAATAGTCGTCTTTATATAGACCATGACCGTGCTATAATGCGCTTCATCAAGCGCAGAAGCGGCACTTGCCACTATTTTTGGTATCTCGGGTGTCTTTCCGCATAATTATGGATGAAACGATAGTCGGAGAATAACCACGTTCCTCTTAGGGCGAGGGTTCGTGGGTTCATCTGAACTTTTATGTGTTTATCTTGTATCAATACTATCTAGAGATATATAACATTTCCAAGAATAGATAATCTTGACGAATGTGTGAGACATGGACTAGTGCAACAAAAATATAGTTTTGGCCATGAGGGAATGGAAGTCAAATTTTGGAGTCCATGATTTTGCAATTGCATTCAAGGTTCGGAAGTATTCCCCGGAATATCTTCTATCAGTGGTGGAATATTGTAAAGGCTGAGCCAAGGTAGTGGTCGGCCAAATAGTGTTGCCGTGTCCTTGACACATAACCTCGAGGTTGTAAAATGAAGATCATCGTATTTTACCTTCGGTGACTTATCACGTGAGAGTCACATGCAATCCACATATAAAAGCCACTTTTCCCGGGGTTTGCCTTACGACCTAGGATCAGGGTAGATTAGGTACGGTACTTAATAGCAACCCATGAAATGATCTAGAAGAATGAAGAAGCAAGCGTTAGTGCATAAACCAAAAAAAGGGGGAAATGGTATGTCTCAAACTTAGTCCAAGTTCCAGACTTCGCAGACTTCCCAGATTTCTCAACCTCCTGATAATCTTAGTCATTCCCACGTGTGGACGACGGAAGGAGAGACAGGAGATCGTAAGTAAGTCATGTATCCTGCCTTGAAGCCCGATCCATCAACTGCACTGATAAGTCTCGGAAGGATTCGTGAATAATGAGACCTGCTACCAAAGTCTCGGGGGAGTGTGCGCTTGGCCGTAGACTAGGGGATTTATGAGCACATTACCATGCGATCTATATCCATGTCCACTTCAAATATATCGATCCCTATCAATATTGATAAGTCTGATACGAATGCAGATGAGGCTCAGGCTCACCATATCTTTAATCCATGCTGGTTCGGATCCTAGTTACGAAAGGAAAAAATTTAAGACCCTAAAAGAAACTTTCATAGAGGAGCTGACTTGACATATCATATTAGATCGTAATTCAATAGAAAAGAAATTTTTGATCATCTTCAAGACTGATAATAATTTTCCCTGTTTGCCTGTTTTCCTTGTTTGCATCAATGTATCAGAATTTCCTTTCCCATTGAACCAAAGATCGAAATCGAGAAGTTTTGTGACCAAAGAAAATAGATTGGATCCAAACGGGGAGGGAGATCCCGTCTGAACGGTACGGGTTGACGGAGATTGCTGCTGCATTGCAGGTCGCCCAACAGCTCGGGAACATTGTTGCATGAGATGAACTTGTTCCCCATGGTATCATACAGGATTATCTAAGGTAGGGTAAGATTTCGTATGGTATCCAATTGGAAAAGGTAGAAGAGTCATGGAAAATATTACATTCCTTCTAGAAACCTCGGTAGAACACATGAGGAAGGCAAGGAAGCGTTGCCGACGGGGCATTTACAGGGCATTAAAGAGTAACATGGTACAGAATTTTGGTACTGTGAGTAACCACGCATGGGTGTGCAAGGTGTTTTAGATGAAGGTATGCAGGGACCCGGGCTCCGAGATAGAAGACTTTCGAAGAGTTCTTTCATTAATCCGGTGGGGGCAATTAGTGGGAAGATGTTGAATCTCCTGGGTCTTTACGGAGTAGTAGTTTCATTTTGTTCCCAGTGCATCCTGGTGGTTGTGAGCAACGGCCAGCGGGTTAGAACAAACGGTCGCGCATTCGCGCTTCTTCTTCATGCAAAGTCTGGTTAGCTTATATGTGTGGATCCTACCAGATATGCTCCGTGGGACGTAGGGGTGGATGTTGAAAGCTGTGGAAGTCAAGGGGAAGTATAGCTGCTTCCGGCAGAGTTTGTGATATCCACCTTTCCACGCGATATGTAGGGAACATGGGAACATGAAAAGGCGTGGGGACAAGGTTAGCCCTTTAGGGGGCTGACGGGAGGATGGTTGCATAATCAGTCGTCATGCTGTGGCATCATCATATCGTCTTTGGCTCACTCGAAATTTAGATTTTGAACTTGCTATTCAAACCTTAGTTGAATGAACTGATACGATACGTAGGTGTGTAAGATTGGTGAGATTCTTGAGCAAGTAGTAAGAAAGGTCTACGAACGTAAGATACCGTTCATCTGAATGAAGCTTACACCACCACACTGTCGCATGTAACGAGGGATCGCTATCGTTCAAAGTGGAGCTGCCTAATTCGTGTTCTGATGGACATTGAGTAGAGAGGGGTACAGACAGGCACAGACACAGGCATAAGTGATCATTGATGGCTGATTTTGTAAAATGGATGAGATAGGACCGATTACTTACTTCATTCCACGTAGAGCCAAGCCAAGGTAACTAATACTATTTATCTATCATTCGTTGCATCTCTTGCAAATTTATGGTACGGTGTTGCAAGGTCAGTCAATAGTCATGAGAATTGGTGGCATCAGCGAGGTGCTTGATACGAAAAGACGCGAAGCAAGCTGAAAGAGAGAGGCGAGAATTAGCAACAACATTACGATAAGCTTAGG
>NW_001820829.1:989585-998611 GCF_000146945.2 Sclerotinia sclerotiorum 1980 UF-70
AAAGGGTTCTTCGGGTGATGATCAAGGTTGGGCTGGTATTCCGAGACATCACTAGGTCGATTATATGAAGCAAGAGCCGCGAGCAAATGAGAAACGGTATCAGTTAATTGACGTCCACGGGTCGGTGGTCTAGGATACCAGGTATGTTTTATGAACGATTACGGACATTTGAAAACCAGGTACTATTCTCCGTGTAAGGTTGCTGAGGAAAAAACGTAAGACGTAAAAACGTGAGCTGACATGTTGACTTTACCTCCCTATTTTGGGTATGTACATATCTATTTGTGTCAATCGACCGCACCATACACTGCATCCACACGTACATTACATATTTCATTGTTCATCACCATATGCATGATGATTGGAACTGGACATTTCTGGAAGCTTATGGTAATACCATCGTTCGCGGCGCATGTGTACATATCCTACCTGCATCGATTGGCGATATGCTGATCTGCTAAGGGCGACCTGGGGTCATGATGAATCTTGCATCAGTCTACTGTATTTGAAGCTGGAGCACATATGAAAGCTGGAGGGAGCACAACATAATAGCTGGCATGGTATTGAAACTAAGCATCGTCATCTTCGATCCTTTCTTATTTGGGAAGTAGTTTCTGATTAAACTACTGTGCGCTTCATCATGATCACCATGATCATCCAGAGATAATTCTCGAAACCGTTGTTTTCCTGTACGTATGTCGTGTGTTCACGATGAAAAATCTCCATTTTGGTGTACAGATACAGATACTCCGTACAGATGTGAATTATCCCAGTGGGAAGCTACTGCAAATCAAGCCCCTAACCGCTGTCAAATACGATCATCGCGCAGTGGAAGAGATGCCGGTACACGCTAATGTCAGGTACGAACCACCAACAGTGCTGGGTTGTGGTCAAGGGTATTGATGTATCTATCCACTGAATAAGGCAATTTGTCGTTTGGTCTAGCCACCGGCTTTGTTGTCTATGGAGCCGGAACGGTAGAGGAACTAGAGTCAAAAGAAGCACAGTAGAAATAGTAGCCGGCGGTCGGTTGTTGACCTTTAGGAATAAAGTTACAGCAGGGGATGGATATTTGGAAATAGAACGGAAAGACCTTTGACCATTTTCTTGGTTTGTCGGGCCACCGGGACATTTGCATAATGATGATAATAGTAATAATCACAATCATAATAATAATAACCCGTCGTTTTAGCTGTCATAATTAGAATTATTAATAATCATTTTCCAACTCTATTTCCCAAGTGCTCCGTCAGAAGTCCACCCACCAGGTCTCACTACGACGGCTTTTACCCTTCCACTTGCGGCTTTTAGGTTCTAAGAAAACTTAGGAAGGGTTTGGAATTCGATTCCGGCCCGCACCGTGTCTACTTGGAAACGTTTTCCAAGTTTCCAAAGTCAAAACTTCTCCAAAATTTATTAGGAGAGGAGTGGGTGTATGGGTGTATGGGTGTATGGGTGTATGGGTGTATGGATGTATGTAAGTATGGTGCAATGGTTGAATTGATTTAATGAATGATGAGTGATGAGTGATGGATGAGTGGTGAGTGGTGAGTGGAGTGATGGATGATGATTGATGCACGCCGAGTTAATTGGTTAGACCCCCCAATATTGATCGAGAAGTGATTTTGGAATCCGAGTGAAATGAAACACTTTTCTTTTTGTTTAGTGTTTGATTGGCTTTAATTACCCCTGGAAATAATTTGAAGTACCTCCTCCGTACCTTGTCAAGTGGTAGCCACTTTCACCACTTTGACCACTTTGACCACCAGAAAAGGTTCATAAATCCTTCTAGGCTGCTTCTTCCTCTAGGGTAGCCCACTTTCCAAAGTTCCATATGAATCTTCTCTTCAATCGAAACACGCTTCGAATTGTTCCAATGTTCCAATCTTCTACCATCAGTCCTACTGTCTACAGACTATCTTGCCTAGGAAATGGAATTATCCGTACCCACCCAGACACTCAATTAATGTAATGAATGGTACGCTCCACTGAAATTATTCAACCCGTACGTACCTAGGTACCTGTACCGTATTTGTAGATCAGCCATAGGAGATATTTGATATTTGATGAATTCGATAGCTATCAATAAAATGGATGCCTGCACAGCGCAAAAGCCAGCCGGTGTCCAGCCTTTTCATACCCAAGAGTCAAGGAGCGAGCCATCGACACTACCTACCTAGGGATGCAATGCTAGGTACCTATGGAAAATAAATAAAACACCTGCTTGATGTTACTGATTCCTTTTCGGTTATGTATGAGGAATGACTCGTTTGAATTGAACCAATAGCATCATCGGAAAATCAGGAAAAAGCAGTCAATCATTCAACTTGAGGCGTCCAATCCTTCCATCAGCCATTGGCTGATTCACAAGCGTGCGAATGCAATATGTACGAGTCTGGTGTTTTGTTTGCTGGCGAGCACAGGTACATACATACCTAGTGACAAGTACCCAGTAGTTAACGCAATGCGGCGTCAGAGCAACATGAAGGCCCAACGAACAACAAAATATCTGCTGTGTTCAATTCTGATTGAAAGACTCTCGAGAGGGGAGACCCGCGAAATCGGTCGGAATGATCCAATGGGATCATTTCATTCATGCCGAGCTTCTACCATGAGCTCACTATGCCTTTGAAGTGGCTTCACATCCTTTTCACCTCGATTCGGGCCAATCCGACCTCTTGAATCTTCGTCTTGGAATGCCATGTGATGCTATGTTACGCTATGTATACGGTCGTCAATCGTTTGCTGAAACATCTTGAGTCGGTCTTCAAAACATCCTGAACATGCCCTGGCTAGCTTTAGAATGTTCATCGATATCCACTTTGTTCGAAATTCTTTCCAAGAGAAGGTCCCAATTCCCAGCGATCGTTCTTAACCTTGCACAAACCTAGACAATATTCAGGGCAGAAACGAGGGTCCATGTCAGCCTGCCATCGAACATTCCAATCTCTCATGGGTGCCGGGGAAATACAGTCAAGAAATTCCTTGAGTGATTTCGACGACCAGCAGCCTCAAAACTTTGGCTCAAGAGATTGTGGGAGGTAATACAGTGGCATAAGGGGGGGCAGCGGATGTGTAGCGTGAAATGAGAGCTGGGGGATTGACTTTGGGTTCGGAATCACAACTAGAACAATATGTAATTCCATGGCTTTTTCTTGACAATATTACTCCACGACGTAGAATGCTACCATCGAACGACTCGTGGAGATAGGTTCAGCTCCGATTCGGGGATTTAATTGCAAGACTGCAACTAAAATATTCCAGAGAGCTCGCTCGGAATAACTAAGTTTGGCCTGTCTAATACTCACGCACAAGCACACGCATACACATTTCACATATCAGAATCCTTCTGCTGCATCACAACTATGCTTCCCCCGCTGCAGTACAACAAGTACGTATATGTATGATACCAATGAACATTGGGATAGCACATAAAAATGTTGTAACTTTTGTGCTGTGGTCGGTAAAAAGCAGGGGCATTCAAAGGGTATTCAAGGATATGGACATGCTTTTTTCCGGGTTATGAAGGGGGTCATAGAACACGAAGTTATTTTAACTTATCTACGTATTCTTCCAGAAACATGCATGGAATTCCCATAACAATTGACAAATGGATGATCCTGAATGCCCGTCCAAACTTATTTTCTTTTTTTCTGATAATCCTTCCATGTTCATACTTTTGTTTTTTCTCCGTACCACGCCAATGCCTGAAGAGGTAATGCTACTTTCCAAATTGACATCTTTTTTTGGTTCACCCAACTCTCATCTAACCTGTTACTCAACTGACTTTACTTGCTTTGATCTTAAACTAGACATATACGGCATACCAAGGTTGAGGGCTCCCCCCAACCCCAGCTGGTGTAGGTTCAGAAAGTATGTATCATAAGCGAACAGGAAGTACATACTATCCTGTAAGTAATAATAATAATCGGAAACATAGTAATCATAATTTCATAAATTTGAGTTTCCATTTTCCAAAGGAAGGGATGCGTCTTGCTCATTTCGATTTGTCTTTTTTCTTCCGCCTTCCCCTGGTCCATAGTCCCGCAGCCCGTCAAGCATCTTTTTGAGCCAGGGCGGAGCCCGAAGAAGATCTACTCCCTGTCTCTCTGGCATGCAATCACTTTGATCATATAAGACAAATTGAAGCCCCCTTCGCACAAAAAAATAAATATTAATATTGAAATATCCTGTGAATTCCTCCATCATCATCATCATCCTCCTCAAGTATCTCGTCCTTTCATCTTGCGTCTTGATCATTCATCGTCCTTTCCACTTTTGGCAGTGTACACTCTACCGACTATACAAACAAACTACCTCCTCCTACTCTCAAACCATCTTCTCACAACCATTGGCATTACTTCCATCGGCGTCAAGAGGTTGATATCCGGCGGCAGCAGTTCACGCAGCATCCCTATCGGCTAGGTACTTTCACACGAACCCTGTGCATTAAAGTCACAGCTATCCGGTTCAACGCTCCAGCGTCTGACCTGCTCGCACCGTCGCAGACTTTGTCGCAAAGTTCTCAGATAGTCAAAGCAACACGAAATCTTAAATAGAAACATCACCAGAACAGTTTTCAAATAATACCAGGCGATTCGCCCATCTTCACTTCAGTCAATCATTCAATCAATCATTCAATTCAATTCACTTCAGTTCAATTCAGTTCTTCAAACTTTCATTCAATCAGATCATTTCAGGTCATCTGTGGAAACCGAAAAGTCTATTTACGATACGACAATTAGCCATTAGGCCTGCCATCCACATCCACACCCATATCCATATCCACATCGATTCATCCTCGGCGATTTACCCCTGGAAATAGCTTGTAGCTAATAGCTTACCAAAGAAGCTCTTCCACACCAGTTACCCTCCCTTTCCCGTTAAAGGAGGAAACCTTGTGAACGCAAGCCAAAAAAGCAACGTGAGTCAGATAATATCTATGTTCATTCTCATACCCTACAAACCTATATTTACCAAAATATAATTTATTTCTGACTGGCCAATGGTGGCCATGTCATGATGCTTTGGGATTTGCAATCTTATTTTTCTTTTCATCTTTTGTATATCAAGAGAGCCATTGTACTGATTCAAAATGTTTCCTTTAGTCTTCAAATACACACAGTCATCATGATTTTCAAGGAGAACGCATCTTCCAACATGGGCCGTGGCGCATATGACACTACTGGATTACCTCCACCAAACCACCCAGCACCAAACCACCCTGCCCCAAAGTCCAGATAATGGCCTTCACGAACATCACCTCACTCACGATCGTCCACGAAATGGCCTACGACCATCAGAGGACCTCATGGAGACGCAAAGTCTAGGCCCGGCAGAGGATACATCACATCAATTTCTATTCCTTGCACCTCCTAGACTTAAGCATCGTCTATCTCGAACCTCACGATTTCCGAAACAACTTCTACACATCCTCTATTACTCTGGTTATCATTCTCAAAGACACTTTTTTTGAAAAATCTCGCTTTAATACCCATCAGCAGTATCCTTCTGTACCATAATCTTTCCTACGATTCGCGACGAATTTCCTTTTATCGCGCTGCGTGCGACTTTTACCCAATTCTCCATACGATTTAATCTACATTCCAGACAATTTCGATAATCTTATCCGACTCCGAGACATCTTAATCGCACTCCTTGCATTAAAAAGTTCTTTCAAAAGCATGGCGGTCTCGATCCACAGTACACACTGCCTATCAAAAGTCTATGTTCGATTCTGATTTCTTCGTCGCGGATTTTCTGGAATTACATGCAAACACACAAAATTGGGGAGAACGGGGAAGGCGTTACATCTAGACTTGGGCCCGTTGTTCATTCAACACATTTACATTTCACATTTTCTCGTTTGGTTTTCGGTGTTTTTAGACTTGCGCTGTATTTTTATTCTTTCAACTGGTTCGGACATAAAATTGGGATTTGCTGGGGATATCAAAAACGTTTGGTTGGCTAGGAAAACCCCTGTGTTTTATCTTTGGTTTTTTGCGAGGGGTGCATATAGACTTGGTTGTACTATTTTTGTTTCTTTGGGATGTTATGGTGCGTCACTTGTTTTTGGAAAGAAAGAAATGGATGTTGCTATCTTCCTCGCGGAATGGGCACGCCTCGGGGTTTTTTGTACACGATGGGATTTTGGATTCTGATGAACCGGTGGGACTTGTATGCTTGTATCTTGGAAGAAAGACTTACTATTACCTTGTATTCTATACTATTCTTTCAAAGTTTTTGCACATCTATTGCTTGTACTGCGCTGCGACTTGCTTTATTTGCAAAAGACACATTGGGCTCGCTCTGTCTACTTTCATGGACTGGATCCTGATTCAACGAGCAAGTGACGTGAAGGTGGAAGCTATACATCCAATCTAGACAGAAATCCCTCCGCAAGGAGTTCAGAAGAGGCGTAGAGCGAACTTTGACTTTAGAGTCCTTGATAATTACACAATACGAATATCACTTTAATACCTTGAACTCACCATAGTCTCAATTGACATGATGGTGACATGGGCATCTTCATTAAAAGGTGTACTTGCATGAACGAGAAGAAGCATTAACTAAAACAAGTGGATTCGATCTAGAGTCTAGAGCGCTACTCTTGACCAAATTTACAATATATCACATTTTGATCGGGTAAGGTTCCTGAAACTCAGACAAACAAACTTCCCGTATCCGAGTCAGCTCTTCCGAATCATGTTTGTCCTCGAAAAAGCAACTGGGTACAAAGTTAAATTCCAAAAGCAATCATCCTCATGCAAACATGTCCAAATTAGATGTTGATGAGTTCCAAAAATATACGTAGCTTTTTTTTCAGGAAGTGCACGGAAATGAGCTGATAGGATCTTCATAACATGACGATTTTAATGTGATTAGTTCTGCAGCGGGTAAATGGACAATACAGACGAACACGATTCTAGAACATGCAGAGAAGGATGAAGGGGGTAAGAGTGCGTTCGAGGTTGGAAAGGTTAAACGTAGAGTGTGGGCGATGGGTTGGAGGTTACCGTAGAACAGGTAGCTGCTGTGTTACAGCGAAGGCTTGAGGAAGCTTACCGCGTATCAGTGATAACATATTGAACTATCTACCTAGACAAGCACAACATTAAATCACTGACAACAATCAAGACTCAAGATCCTGAGAGAGGAAAAGTAGTTAAAGTCATCTGAAAATTATCTTGAAACTTACAATATCATTCCTAGCGAAATTGCCGCTCCTCAAACGCCAATAGGTATCGATATAACACACCTTTCACATCCTCTCTACGAACAAACCATCTAAGATGTCTATTATCCAACAAGTTTCCAACGCTACCCT
Source organism: Sclerotinia sclerotiorum 1980 UF-70 (assembly GCF_000146945.2). NCBI lineage: Eukaryota > Fungi > Ascomycota > Leotiomycetes > Helotiales > Sclerotiniaceae > Sclerotinia > Sclerotinia sclerotiorum. The sequence continues at coordinate 996,913 of NW_001820829.1, forward strand.
AAATGACAATTGGCGTACAATCAATATTGACGCCCTCGATCCCGATTCCTCTACAAACTTCGATGTCTCCACTCTCGTCGCACAATTCCCTCCTGTCTCCGACGCCGACATTCGAACTCTAGCTCAACAGGTACGACAATTACTTCGTGGAGGTGATCCCGAGGGTGCTCTAAGGGGTGCTTTGGAAAATGCTCCTTATGGAAGTACTGAACAGGTTAAGGAATTGCATTTAGCTACTGTTATGGAGGTATTGCAAAGTATTAAGGCGAGCGAGATGACACCGTTGTTGAAGAAGGTTATGGAGAGTGAAGGTGGTGTTGATATTGTGGATTGCTTGATGAAATATTTGTGGGTGCTTCTTTCTCTTGATTTTTGTAGTTTTTTACTTGATATTGGGAGTTGTTACTAATGATGGATGTATGGATGGTAGATATAAGGGCATGGAATCCAAAACTACAAATGCAAATACGAGCAAGCTTACGCCGCAAAGTACCGGTGGGTTCTCGCAAATTGGGGGTGGGAGACCCGGAGCCCAGAATGAGAGTAGTGGTTCGTCTATGAGTGTGCTACTTAGTTGGCATGAGAAGGTCGTCGAGGTGGCGGGGCTGGGATGTGTAGGAAGATGTATGACTGATTGGAGAAAAGTATAAATGGGGAGATGATATTGGTACATTATGGTGATGAGGGGTGGAGGGAGAAAGCAGCATAGAGATGTCTAAGTCGTGGGATTGGAATTGTGGGATACTACATGGCTGAGATGACAGATTCGAGTACTGAATTGGAGAAAGGCAAAGATGATAGAAGATGATATCTTTAGGTATCGAAGAATGGATGATATCAAAATTCATAGGTCTAGGATATTTCCTGACTGGCAATGCACAAATGGCCTTGAGTCCAATGGACTACTGTTTAGTAGTAGTGTCCTTATTTGGTAGGAGCCACCTCAGAAGGTATTATATGTTCTGACCAGAACAAATACCCTATCACAATTGGTGCCATTTGCACGATGGCTGATTTCAAAGATGTTTCTTTCCAACACACAAGGCAGATGGTTTCTCATGCATACTTTAACGCCAATTCGTATTTCTTCGTCACTTTCCTCTCGTCCCTTGTGTTTTATGGTTTTCAGTTGCATATTTTCAATATTCCCAAATTTTGGGGGATGTAAGATCTTATATCAATCATTGAGCACATCAAACTCTGAGATTTCGAAAAAGTTTTCGATTTTCTTGATTGATGACACTAGATACCGAAGAGTGAAGTAGAATAATAGATTTCATCTTTCTGTAGGCTATGATTAAGCTTCTTCAAAGCATCAGGTTTTAAAGATCGTTGGTCAGGTCACAGCTACACGGATAGTGATGTAATTCTTAATTCTTGTACCTTGTAACTTGTTATCATCCACACAAGCTGGTGGCTCCCTCTATCTGAGTCTAATATCTGGGTCATGTTCTGGGATACTGTATATAATCTTTCAATTTTCCTGTTAAGGGCTAGGAAAGAAATGTTATGGATATGATGGATTATTTGATTATATCTAAGTATGATGCGTTGATCAATATATTCTTACTGTGATAATCGTCAATAAGGATAATTAACCCCCTATTTTTATTTTCGAGGTCATAAAGTCAGGGATGTGAAAGAATGGGGGGATTGATAAATTTGATAGATTGGTATGGAATATAGGTAGGTTACTTGG
>NW_001820829.1:999510-1056342 GCF_000146945.2 Sclerotinia sclerotiorum 1980 UF-70
ATAATTATATCTTGATTACTTTGTAGTATTTTCTATTTTTTCCACAGATGCATAATATAACATACTATCGATTCTTCCTCCCACAGTCTTATAGTTCGTCAACACCGCTGACCTCCACATCTCATTCATACATACATGCAATATATCCTCCTCCTCATCATTGTGCAAATAAAACCCACACCCCACCAACCCCTAGAATCTCCAGATCCGCATTTCTCTAAATCCGGCATGGCATCTATTTTACTCGCTTATCCTCGGGAGAACTTCAAAAAGTACACTCACATCCGCAAATTCTAGCTAGTACCTACCTAGTAGTCATTTAAATGTTATTCCCTCCATGTAGGAGACGAATCGAGTAGGAATTGGAGAGGATGATTAAGATTTTGCTTTGTAAATAGTTATTTTATGGGAAAAGATGGATGGAAAAGATGGGTTTGATTAGTTTGGATTATTGACTTAGTTTTCTTTTTTGGATTTTTTGTGAGAGAGAGAGAGATAAATATCAACAACCCCCTCTAACACAAAGATTAAATACTTTGGGAGTGATTCTAATCCCTACGATGGCATATTAAGTGTGCTGGTTTGCTGTGCTAAATACTTTTCCTGCGAGACTAAGGACTTTGAATCTGTTAGGTGTTGGGTTTCCTTTATTTTTTATTAATTAGTTTCTTTTGTTTACTCTTTTCGTGATTACTTTTTATTGATGAGGAACTTTATTTGTTTTTATATCTCTGATTTCTGATTTCTATTCTGATTCTGATGTTGGTTTCGATTGTAGAGAGGTAAGGGGTTGAGTTTGTTGATTTGTAAGTTTGTCTTTATTTTATAGTGTGGTATGGGTGAGGGAAGGAGGGAAGATTGAAAATGTTTTTTTTAATATAAATAGATAGATGAGTATATGTATATTCCAGAAGTAGATTTCAGGAAACTCCTCACTTAATATATCATCACTGACTACAAGACTATTAATATCTGACTCTTATATACTTTTATATCTTTTATTGTTTTACTCTCTCTTGAATTCTTCTTATAAATTTTTATTTCCTTTCTTTATTTATCTTTTAAATATTATCATTTTAAAATATTCATAATTAAATTTCTTTCTAACTGTGACGGAAATCCCTGCTTTCCTCCCACCCTTATTATGTAAGAAACCTCAGGTACATTAACCATGTCCACACATGATACGATTACTCGAGATTAGTATGCGATTTAGGTGACCTGAGGATCAGATCCGGACAAGTACTAGGTATCAATGGTTATCGGTAAAGTAAGATCATTGGAGGAATAAATATGACTTCTTTTTGCCTAGCCATTGCGGCTAGGCCATTCATTTGTGTATATAGAGTAGCTATCCCCATCTACAGGTGCTCTTCACCTGTAGATTCTAAGTTAAATACAATTGCTGGTCTATAAACACCCTTTTGGTCACACTAACTTAATTTCTTATTATAATACTTTTTAACTTTGTAATTTTTGATCATCTATTTATATACATTTAAACTTTATTAGAATTGATTTCATTTTTTGTGTATGATATACAATTTTTATTTTTATTATTTTATTTAGTAATTAATCTATAAATTAGACTTATATCAAATATTAAAAAACACTATTCTTGTCGGATGCAAACTATTCGCGCTGAAAAGCTTTGAAACTTTTTCTTGATATTATTAAGAAGAAAATCATATAAAGAGTCTCTGCAGAGTATAATATTCTTAAGAATCTCTAGTATAATGAGTAATTTATATTATACGGGCGGCGGCGGTACCTAAGGACAATCAGGATTTTTTACCACCCGGATAGTCTCTGATCACTAAGATAATACAGTACTATCTATCATATTGGATTCATGCCGTTTGATATATTAAATCTATTAATTTCTTGTAGTCCCTGCTCTGTGACAGCATCTTTCCTGACTCGGCACTCCTGACTTTGGACCAGCAGTAATAATTACTAGGACAGTCACGAGAATTTCTCCCACAGCAACAAATTTGCAGTGGTTCATATATACCGTTACTGTTCGTATAACTTCATTAGAGAAGCTGTCTCATATGATACCTTATACTCTGTTTTTTGGTTAATATTGTCTAATTCATTGAAGTTATGGCTGTGAGAGGGGTTATATAAACGATAGCCGAGCTCCAGCTAGCCTTAGTACAGTCTACATACTTAGTCACGAATCCTATTCCAACAATTATATTTCACATGGAAGGTGACGTAGTGAACATTATAAGAGTTCACCAATCCATTACTCTGTAGCTTATTGACGGGGTACGATTCAATCGTTATCCATTGATAACTTGGCAGCACGTCTTATTCCCACATCGGGATACTCCAAAGGCCTCAATAGAGAAGACAAGATGATTGATGAGCAAGTTGATCGATTAAGATTGAATTCGTACGGTATGTTTGAATTGAGCAGAAGTTCCCTTGAATCGATTTCAATCAAATTCAGGGCTTGCTGCTACCTAAACAGCCCATAACCATCCCCCAGCCATTTCTCCAACACCTGCTGTGGCTCCAAAACGTGTTCCATGATGCATTGTCGATAGATTCTGAAGGCTGTCTAGGTGGGTCATATTGATCGAACCCCTCAATGACCAAGACTGTGCCTCCCCTTTCAAACTAGGCAATTGCGGCCAGGATAGCGGTAACAGAGACAACCAACTCGTGCATATTGTCATGAGTACTGAGTTTGTCCAGAATAACATTGTCTCCAACCCTAACGCTAATGCTTTTTGTGTGTCCTTCAAGTGTCTTTTCCTTACTCGCAAAAGTCATGCTAAACTGAGGATCAAGCTTGTGGAGGGCGTCGCCTAGTTGGATCGTGTTGTCGTGGCAAGAGTTTTCCCAAATCTTTCTCTCCTTGAACCAGAGGGTGCCAGTGTAAATGTGAGCTTCCTGGGAATGATCCCTACCATCGAGCCAGACACTGGAGGGCATGATTATTGTCTTGTTCCCTAACGGAGGTCAGTACATGAGGAAGGCTCTTGTGTTAAGTAGCTTCTTATACCTATCTGAGTACTTTGGTAATATTAAAGTAAAAATATCTAGCAGCTAGACAGGTTCGTGCGGGAGGTAAAGAGAAGTGATGGAGTTGATTTCTGACAGCCTGAGAATGTGATTCCCTTTATATGTATTTGGTATCCCTCCTCTAGGGTTGCAACAGCGGATCCAATCCATCCATGGTGACGGGAACAACCGCGGTAGATCTAGCTGCCTACTGCAAATTCAGATGCAAGGAGTATGGACAGGAAGAGATCTACAACGATAATCTGTTAGAAGTTCCTATAGCCGGCTTCCCACTCTTTCAAGCATGCCACTTTGAAACTACGGCAAATACAGAAACCTACGTGGCATGAACAGAAGAGAAAATCAAGGAAGTCAAATAGACAAATCGTCCACGTTCAAATCTGGTAGAATATTCTAGCAAAGCAAAACCGAGTACGAAGAGGAACGTGGCAGGAGTACTGGGTCAACAGAGCAAGCAGAACCACAACCCCCAATGTACTCCCTGACCCGTATATGATGACTAGAATTAGTAGATCATATACGTTTTCCTTGATAAACAAATACTTTTTATATAGCCGCTCGGATGGCCGAAAGTTTTACAAGACTGAACTCCTAAAATCATACGGGAGGTCGCAATATACGGCAAAAGTGAATAGGGCTTGGCCTGAAGCTGTTATTAGGAAATGAAGCTATCTCCACTTAGTTACTTCACTAATTAATTTACCGCGACTATGAGGGAAGCTGAAAACAAGGGCTAAAACGGGGCTAATCCGATCGAATCGAACTAGAGAGAAGACTAAGAAAACCTTAATTTAGATATCATATACGGCTTAGAAATCGGGGTATTTTTATAAAGATGAAACGTCATGAACATGCATCATATACAGATAATACAACCATACAAATATGGTCTTGAGAAACCAAACGCGAACAAAGCCAATCGACAACAAGCTAACAACTGATGCAAAATAACCTCAACAAAACTCCGAAGGCATACTCAGACGTCAAATCAGCCCCACCTCCTCCCTACTGTATCAGCCCGACTACCCCACCTTCTTGATTCCCAGCTTCAATACGTACCCCATCTCCACCTCATCCTACTTTTCCAACATACTCAGCCAGTGATACAATCGAAGATATGAATACCCCACCACAGAAAACCAGTATCTGAAGAGATCTAACCAATCTATCTGGTGATCCAAGATATGCACCCAAGAACTAAAGTACTCTGACGGAGACTGCAGCTTTAACTAGAGTACTCCGTACAAACTCATCATCTTCCAAGAATTTTGCCAGCGTGCAGATATTGAAATCCAATCATTCATTGTAATAGCATTTCCAATCATGCTGAAAGGTTTTGCCTTAAACTTTTACTGCTCAATTGCTAAGGGACTACGTCATTCTACACAGATTGTAGTTCCTCATAATATCGAAACGACGACGATTCAAATCGCCCCGCAATCGTTTTCAATTAAGATACTCTCGGGACGAGTGAGCGGAAAGAGACAATGTTTTATCTGAAAAAAGGAAAGTGAACAAAACAGTCAAAGTAGGAATGAGAAAGGAAGGATTCAACAAACGATTCCCCGAATTTGTTGTAGAGTATGAAGGCAATATTCTTGAAAATGACTTTGATTATAACGATAGCGATAGTGATGATGAAACTATAGAAAGATAGTACATATTATTAAAACCATAGTATCTAGAAGAACCAAGAGATGCCCAGTCCAAGAGGATATAACCGCTATCTGACCTATCGGTATTTGCGTTAATACACAGTAATCAGTGAAACAGTAGCACGTATTGACATTCTAACACGGTAATTCACACGTATTTAGCCGAGAGTACACCACACCCGTAGTAAATGTTGACTAAAAATGGTATTTATGAGGATATAATTACTAAATACTAGCGTAATACCAATATACAGAAAACTAAAAATATACAAAAATGTAAGACTTTACCAAAAATATATAATAAAATTCCTTTTAAAGTCCAGAAGCCACTAATAAATAATAAACTCTCATTCGGATATTCCCATTCAACCTCAGAGTCAACAAGAAGAAACTATTCAAATAAGGTTATCAAGAAAATATAAAATTTTAAAATTCCAGATGTTAAAAAAGACTGTCGATGCAATACCCAATCCCACTGCAATCATTTAGAAAAATTCTCGAGTCAAAGGTTCATACAAAGCAAATAAAGATAGATCAAAGATCTCATCTTAAAACGTCAGGGTATTAACCTAATATAACTAAACAGAGAAACGTTTTAGAATATTTCTAAAGTTCAAGATCAATTATTCAAACATTGTTATTGAAACATGAGTATTATCTAACATCCTTTCTTTCCAAGAGTTTTTAGCCTCCAAATTTCTATTCCATATTCAGACACCATAAGTTATTGGACTTCCATTCCTTCTCCGTAATAAATTAAACAGCCCATACATATAGCGACCCATTCCGAGTTTTTCATCCAGAAAATATCTTTCCCAACTAAACAGGAGATGCGCAACCAAAACTAGTCGCGGCACTAGCACCACTAAAAGCACTGATCAGACCAAGACAACTACTGTAGATACCCAAAGCCGCCGTGGTCAAGGCACCGAGAAAGTATATAAAGTTGAAGATGTTGAAAAGCCAGTTAACCTTGAATCCTCTAATCCATCTTTGAACACCTCTATCCACATAACTGTAAGTTCCAGTTCGGGGGTCGAATGACTCTTCTCCTGGTAGCATGGCGTCTTTTTGAATTTGATATCCAACACCGAGAATGGCGGGGAAGGTGTATGTGAATTGTAAAATGCAAATTGCTCCAACCAATCCCGATATGTAAGAGAATTGAGGGATGGCGGCGCAGATGACAAATGCGATTGCCCAGTACAAAGGCACCATGGCAATCCAAAGAATTTTACCAGGTCTGGTGGTCAAGGGTGGTGCCTTGAGGATACCTTGGAAGACATCAATGTATGCAACTTTGATGCCAATGTTTCCGTATAGTACAGCGGCAATAAGACCAGTGATCAAATTCATGATGTTTGCTGCGGTTTGCCAGTTGTACGGCGAAAGACCTTGAATGACAGGGTTGTATGCATATTGCCCTTGGTAGGAGTAGACAAAAATACCAAAGAACATGTAGACCAAGTAGATGAATAGATCGGCGCAGATGAGACCCTTCCAGAAATCCATAGGATGACGCATTTCAGCCAGGAAAGCAACGAAAAGCATAGCACCACCATACGAATATACGGCTTGGTTTAGACCATTCAGAGATCCGACAAATCCATCTCCACCAGTCGCTTTGCCAGCGGGAGGGGTGCCGGCATATCTGTGGACTGGACCAGGACCGAAGTTAGAACCATAAGAAGATTCTATTGTCGCATAGTTGGGTGGTGAGTTGGCAACAACACCCATACAGATGAATATGATGAGGATGTTGATCCAGACGGCGAAATTCGCTAACCAACCAAATCTCTGGAGTGTACGAATTTGTCCCAAGATCATACCGGCGGCCATGAAAATTATCAGACAGACAATGAAGCAAAGGTTTCCTTTGGAGATTTGTGCAATAGATTGCCCGTTGGAGAGAATGAGGATAGATACAGTGAGCAGTAGTTGAACACTTTGAGCGACGTTGATCGCATGACGAGCCCAGGTTCCAAAAACACGGAAAAAGAGGTCACCATACGATTTTGCTGGATATTTATCCGAGTCGAGTGCAAGGAAGATAGCGAAGAGTTGCCAGCCAGAATATAAAGCAAAACCACCGAATACAGTGTAGAGAGCAATTCCAGGTCCATCTGCAGCTACATGTTAGTACTTTGTTGAACTTCAGATATTAAATTTACTTACAGCCCATTTGCCCAAAGGCCCAAGGAACACTGAAAGGTCCAAGGATATCAGTTGTGATGAGGTAAAAGACACCCGACCAGCCAGCCGTACGGACAGCACGACTCGCCGTCTTCCACTCAGCCTCCGAAACAGCCGATTGACGTGGTCCATCAAGGACAACAGACTTTTCGTCTATCGCTTCCTTTGATCCCGAAGTTGTTGCGGGTGGAGTGTCATATGTCCCAGGGGGAACTTTTCCACGAGAGAACCGATTTGTAAATATGCTCGTCCACTTTTTTGGTCCTTGAGCTGCAAGAAACTTTTCATTGGCAACTTTCTCCTCAGCACGAGTGATCTCAGCCCAGTAGACGTATTCTTCGAATGTGATGCTGGGATCGTGTATAGTGTTTAGCATGGCCAATTCCACCGCCTTAGCGTCGCCTACCATTGGATGATGAGGATCTCGTGGATCACCACCCTCCAAAGCGAGATTTGCGACCTGCGTAGTCATATTGGGCTAGATATGAGGAGAGCGAATCAAGAGGATAGGCCTACAGGACTTGCTCTTGGACAAAAATAATGAATGAAACTGGAAAAGCCTTTCGTGATAGGGATGCAGGAAGCACATAAATCTTAAATACCTCTAACAAAATTATGTACGGGAGGGGTAGACACCTCCTTCAAGTAGTTGACAGGATGATCTTGTAGATAAGCATCAAGCTAGAACACTAGTGTAACATGGGCAGATAGGAAGCATACTACCAACGGAAATAAGAATAGTAGGCAAGGATTTGAAGCAAAAACAAACAGCTATAATGTAAAAGTTGACATAATTCGTAAATAGAGTTTTATATCACGGAAATTTATCCAGTAGTCCATTGAATCGGTAATACTTTCCTTGGTCAGGAGATGGCGGCATACGCACCTTCCTGTTCAAGACGGTGATGTTGCTAAGATAAGTTCCCCGAAGCGAACATTGATTTGAATGACCAGGTGAACGGGCTTTTGCTGTGATGGGGGCGGGGAGGAGGTTTAGAATCCCTAGGGCAGGGTCACATTACGTTCCGCTCCTCTCTTCCTGCGGCGCCAGCCAAAGAGTCATCGACGACTTGTAGAAAATTCTTGGAAAAGCTTGTTCTAACTTCTGACCATCAATTGTATGGTATTGGCCGTCCGATAACGACAACTTTGCCATCAATGCCATGAGTCCATGACAAATTGTGGGTACAACATTTGCATGCAGCATCGGAGTTAAAACCATAAAGGGCACTAAATTCTGACTGTACCTGTTTTGAATTTGATAGGTACCGTGTGAACCCTATTAAGAATATTGAAGGTAACGACTGATGCCTGCATGTTGGTGATTTCGCGGCTGGTGATATCTCCATAATGTGATAGCAGATAGTGATCAGACTAAATGAACGAATGAAAATGAAGGATATAATCAGTGACTCGCCCACTGTAACGTTGATTCCCAACCAGAAAGTCCTCCGGTGGCATAGGAGCGGGCGACGAGTACAGACAGGCATATTTTATGGTTAAAGGCCAAATATTGGCGAATGACGGATGTGTCCATGAGTGGTGTTGTTTTCATGGGGATTCTAGATCAAAGTTGATGGTTACTCAGCATATCTTTTGCCCACACGTGACCAAAACCTGTGAATTTCATAGCGTTCTCCGTAAGCATTTCCACATCAGATATATCATGCATGAGCTTGAGCAGTGTTGTGTGTCAAGCCCCTTGATTGAGTTACACCAAATCCCAAATCACATATCCTCGCCTCTACCCAGCCAATCGGCCTCCCCACCGCTTAGATATGTTTTAGTTATCATGTGTTCATCAAGGATCAAGTCTCAATAAAGACCCTCGGTCCTTCATCAAAATCCTGGGGTAATCCCACATGAATTCCGGTTGTTTTGGAAGGATCCATTATTCATTTGTCAGTAACTTAGAATTCACGTAATTTGTCACGACTCGCGACTCATAATCCTATCTTATCCCAAGAAGAATTCCACTCCCAATTCGATGGATAGATATCAGACATGCACTGATAGCCACAATCACTCTCGTAAAGTCTATCGAATGGGATTCGAAGGAACTTTCCCCGTCGGAGTTTCTCGGGCTGAGATTCATGATGTTAAGCAAGGGAAGCATGTTGAAATGCGAGATTTAAAGCCACCAAACCGCATCGTCGGGACATTTCAAATTTTGTGTGGAAATTCAAGATCTTAAAAAGACGAATTTGAAAAAATGGGCGAGGGATATACGAGGTATTCACACACCAGTCAATGATCTCATTGCCGATTAGACAAAGTGTAAGTTCTGATTAAAGATAGGGAAGGGATGGCATCGCTTGAAAGTGTCAACGTATGTACGGGAGTAGAAATTTGGCTCGATACCTCAAAGTCACTCAAATAATCAGATCACCAGATCTAAAGCTGTCTGGACAATCAAGTTACTTGTATTCACCATACTTTAGATTTCGAAATAAATTGTACGTTAGATATGTTTCCAATTCTTGCATGAATCTGTAACTAATCAGTTTGAGAATATTATACCTCCATCTACACGATTCCGAGGTTTGACCAAGAGCCCGACTTCATCGTCCGATTATCCTCATCGGAGCTCTTATCTTGAGATATTGAGATTACATAAGGTTATCCCCGTAATCTAGAATCTAGATAAACGAAAAATCTTATCTTGCTATAGTCATATCACTGCAGCAGCTGCTTGAAAGGCTGCTAAGTCATCTCGAGACTTTAATATTGTACGTATTTCGGATGGAGAGAAGTTCATTAATATTGTGGCAAGTGGTAACTAAAGAGTCAAATACTCGAGTATTATGGAAGCTGGAGAATTTACATAAGGTCTCGGCTGACTAATCTATTAGTTAGGAGATGGATATGGATATGGATCACTAATTAGGTGATGGGTGGAGCGGCTAGAGTACGTAGGGAAACGGGATGGCTGCGAAGGATTCTATTCATTAACGAAGGCTAGATTTGTTAAGTATGTCTAGAATCCATCAATAAGAAGATAGTGCTTACTAGAAGGTTTCAATATTCCGTTACGGGTTTGCAAAAACTATAACAAGCGAAGTCAATAAGTTATCGAGTACCATTTCAGGTATGTCTTGAAAGTTTTTGGATATCTAAGACTTACCATCTCCTTGTTTGTTCCTGTCTCTCCGTGTTCAGCTATTATGATCTACTCTATTTCCCATTTTTCGATATAAACGTTAGGTTACAAATGGGCATTTAGATATCTTCGAGCGGACTCAAAACAAATTGGCGAAAATCAGATCTATATATCAGTAGATAGATACGCATCCACCATTCATTTTGACAGAAAACTGGATAATTCTCAATAATATTCAGCAAAATTCCCCAAGCTTTTGTTTTAGAGTATACAAACTCTATATCTACTACCATTACCATTAAGTACCATCCCCACTATAACGAATAAATCGAAAACCAAAAATTTTAAACATCATACAAAAATCACAACCTCCAGAAGTGGAAAATCAGTGCACCAAATCACTAAAATACAAGCTCTGATGCGCAGCTGAAATTACTTACCTCAATTCTTCAAGATAGCGCCATTATGTCGCAATATCATATTTATAATCTGTATATGAAACTAATCGAATATCTCAATCTTTCCAAGATCTAACATATAGCTATTTCCTCCGTACTGCTTTTCTCGACGTGCATGTGGAAGATATATAAACTGCATCCCCACTTCTTTCACAATTCACAATTCTCAATCCCCTGTTCCCCTATCCTCAACCCACAATCCTCGATAAATATCTAAATATCTAAATACAACCACAACTCTATATCCATAAAAAGAAGCAAACTTATTACATCTTTCAATTGGTACATACAGCAATCTCATCCCAATATATTGTAACTTCTAGATCTAGAATTTCGCTCGATGAAGCCTCAGGAGCGGCGGTAGGTTACGGACGACGAAAGAAGAAAGATCTAGAAAAGCTGAGCGTGGCATTGAGGAATCTTGATATATATGATCGCCATTGTATGGATGATGAAGAAAAAGTTTTTATTACTGTTATTTTTGCGGTGTGATGAGGATGATAGTACTAATAGTGATGATGATGTCGATTGTTATCGTCACTACCTACCATTGAAATAGTACGTATATGGTCTATATCGCCCGCGGGTTTGTGTCTCTGCAGCATGAGGGGGTCCTGCGGACGAGAACGGGAACGATTTTTGTGGTCTTTAATTTGTGCGCCGTATAATGCGAGTCTTGATGGTGATCACGATTGTTACTTTCAGTGTATTAGATGGTGAAGATAGCTTGAGCAGTGAGTGCGAGTCGAGCGAGAAATTTACGGATGGTGAAGTATATATCATGAGCAAGAGGCACTCTCTGGTACGAAGTCAAGATGGTTACTTAAGTTTATTGAACGAATGGCGAGATGCGGGTGAAGTGCTTCTACATTTGGTGGGTGGATATTGCATACCTATTATGATTTGGAAACATGTCTCATGGTACTTCTTATGTGCAACTCATGATTTCCGGTACACGGAGTCAGAAATACTCGATTGACTACTGGTCCTTCGAAGTTCGAGAAGGGAGGTAGTACTTGTCGCAGCGAAATGGTCATTGTTTGAGGAGCATCTATAGCACCGCGTTATGTTGTATGGCTCAGTCGTGCACCAGCGGAATTCACCATGTGTGTTGACTACCAGCAAACTTTTTCCGCGATGCTGCATCAAGTATTCGTTGTAGGTGTCTCATTTCATCGGTGGCCGATAAATATAGAGAATTATTTTGAAGCAGCTTAGCAGCAGTAGTGATATATCTTTCCTCCGTCACATCCAAGGAGTTGAGGGTATGTTTGGAATAGAAGTTACTCTATTGCATGGAACTGATGACTGAATTACTTAGCTGCTAAGATTTAGTAGCAGTGCTTTACTACACATTAAGTGCCGAATATTGACCCATGGAATTTCCTTGCTGACATCCGTAGTATGTTTTGGATATTGGCGGGCGCTGGTCACAGGTTGGAATAGTTTAGTCTGGACTGCAGTCTGATTATCAGATGCTCTTGCTACTTCCATTTAGTTTTAACTTGAAGTTTTCACAGTGTCTGAAAAATGTGGAACATTCAAATAAAGAAAGAATTTTCAACGATGTATCATCTTCCAAATATTGAAAGGTTCCATATCTAGTTGCGAGTCTAGATCATTTAACACACTGCTTGAATTTTCTCTTTACCAAAGTTCAAATGAACAGTGCATATACTATTAGCCAAGAGTTATTCATCCCCCGAAAAAGAAAACATATGGCTGTTTATAGAACACAGGATACTATATTGACAAAAGCTGTTCATAGGGAAGTGGTATGAAGCCTTTTCTTTCGGGCCGCAAGATGTGTTGGAGTAAAATGACAGTATAGTGTGGTTTTTCAGGCAAATTTCCCGTCCTCTGTTGCCCCTGTCCGCTTCAACATGGTGATGTAGAAGGCCAAATCGGGAGGCTACTCTGCCAATAGGGCAAATATTCCAACTCAGAAGCAAAGATACTTGGTCAATTGCTCCATGACGGCAAGACGACAAGTAAATAATCTAATCCAGCCATTTGACGGTGAAATGTTGAAAATAGGTCACAACTTTTCTCTATCTGGTTTGCCACCTGGTAATTATCGTCTTCCTCGTATAACCACTTAGAGAACGATATGCTGAATAGAGTTAAGTACTGGAAGGATTGAGAAGACAATGCATGTAAATCAAGCACTTCATGTACTTCGTACCCTTAACACTCATGGGCAGGTCAGGTCCGAAGCTTCGGAAAGTAACTTTAATAGACCCGCGGACTTCAGGCTAAGCGCTGGTAAAGGAGTAAACCATAGAAGGATAAAAATGTGTTACAATTGCTGGTGATAATTGATAAATTATCTTAGATGTGCCAGATGAAAATGGTGATCTCTTTGTCGTGACAGTCGTGCATGGGTGATGGAACTTGTGCAAAATGAACAGATTCCTGAAAAAATGTGTCTGTACCGTTGAATGTTCACCAATGATTCTCCAACGGCTAATATATCCGTCAAGTTTTAATTTATTGACTTGACATGGTTGCATGTCGCGCATATGTAGTACGCAGGTTGTTGTAGGCACAGATATGTACTGTCACGGGCCGGGGAATAAGAACGTTTTTAGAAGCATGATTTTAAGCTAATTCAAGGGATACGACATCGGCAATTCTGAGCTCCCTTGTCAAAACTCAAATGTCCATGTTTGTGGCGTACATATATCATCGTCACTTGAGAGACCGTTGCAGAGATTTCGCTCTGTACAAAGTGCGGAGGGGCTGCCTCCGCTTCCCTTTCTGGATAACCGAAGAGCCCCGGTTGCATAGGTACTTTCCGAAAACAGATCAACTGTTCGATATAGTCATGTTTGAATGACTATTGCGAGAATTGAAATTTAATAAAAAGTATTGGAAAGCGCATAAGCATACATGGACTTCGAGGTGGTTGTGGGTTTTAGGATACAACCTACACAGGTCAGGATCCAAGAAACAAAGCGGGTAAGTAAGATGGATGGCTTGTCAACGCTTTTATGGTAAGGAATGTTTTGAGGCTTTCATGTCATCTGCTCTTGGTATATGTATTATCTCCAATCGGCATTAGACGTTTAAAGGCTCTCTCGAAAACCTTCGGCCTTGTTTCTGCAGGAACGACGTCCTGGATGCTTGGAATAACAGCCCGGAAAGCCCCCAGAGGATGGTTATACGACAAGTCTTCCATAAAATCAAAAACTTACCGGAGACCTGTAATTAGTAATATGTGATATGACGGAAACTCCGACTACAAAACAAGGTGTATGATCAAATAAGGAATATTAATTGAAGAGAATATCGATACACTGGAGTACTTATTACTATACTAGACTAGGAAAATGAATTGCTTTGCTGCTCTTCCGAGAATGTGTCCCGAAGATTCTCCGACCAACATCATCACACGCAACTCCAAATCTATTTTAACTGTATCACACATAAGATTACATACAAATCGACTCTCCAGTTTTATGAAAGTATTACAAAATCTATGAAAAACCAATCATGCTGCCCGTACTAACCTGCAACACTCAACATCCCTTCCTTCTTATCCTAGAAGCCAAGTAAATTCCCAATTTTTGTCAAACCACGGGAGGGGGACCCCGCATGTAGAAATCCCATTTTGGAGCCTCCGAGGCCTCACAAATCGGATCCATGACACCCATGGGACTTGCTACTGGTCATTCACCCATGAGATAAACTAGCCCCAGACAGAAGAAGGAGCTTGTTCATTTGAGGGTGTTGGAATATCATCTCACATGCCGCAAATTGATTTCTCTATAAAATACTCATACCTCCTTGGTCAATGCGAACGAAGCACCCCTTCTCAACGAGCCATCAAACCAAAAAGCATCTGTGTTAGCCTCACCCAAGATGTCTCAGCATACCATAATCCCAATTGATAATAATTGGACCTTCAAACAAGCAGACAATGAAGACTCTAAATTCCTGTCTGTCGCACAATTTCCCACGAATGTTCATTTAGATCTCATTGCCAATGGCATCATACAAGACCCTTTCATGGGCAAAAATGAGAACGACGTACAATGGATTGGTGAATCTGTCTGGGTATACAAGACAACATTTTCATCGCCTGCCATACTATCAGACAATAAAGCTAGCGTCAAAGCAGTCCTGGCATTTGATGGATTAGATACATATGCCACCGTTCTGTTAAATGGAAAGGAGATCCTGAAGACGGACAATATGTTCATACCGGAAAGGATTGACGTTACTTCTTACCTGAAAAATGAGGGAGAGAATGAGCTGGAAATCACATTTGAGAGCGCATATCTCAAAGGTTGTGCCATAGTGGAGAAATACCCGGATCATCATTGGGGTTGTTGGAATGGGGATACTTCCAGACTTGCTGTTCGAAAAGCACAATATCACTGGGTATGTAACAAGCAACTGCTATATGGAATTGTAACATAGATCATTAACTTTGACTTCGTTCAGGGATGGGATTGGGGCCCAACACTCATGACTTGCGGACCCTGGCGACCAATAAACCTTGAGCTTTTCACCTCCCGCATCTCAGATGTCTACTTCACAAGCAACGTGGATAAATCCCTGAAAATCGCAGAACTCGTCGCAAAGGCGGATGTTCAAGGCGAGAGCTCGCAAGTCAAGTTCGACATCACTCTGAACGGTGACCTCATTGCAACTCAAACGGTCAAAGCTGTGGAAGGCCATGCTACCCATGCCTTTAAAATAGAGAACCCAGCACTCTGGTTCCCGATCAGATATGGCAAACAGCCGTTGTATGATCTTACCGCAACTCTACTTCACAACGATACAAGTATCTCAACACAGACCAAAAGATTTGGCTTGCGCCGAGCAGAGCTAGTGCAAGATTCTTTGACGGGCCAACCAGGAACTTCATTTTTCTTCAGGATCAACAACATTCCTATCTTTTGTGGCGGTAGCGACTGGATTCCTGCTGATAACTTCATTCCTCGGATTAGCAAAGAGAAGTATTACGACTGGGTTAAGTTGGTGGCAGACGGAAATCAGTTCATGATCCGAGTCTGGGGTGGTGGAATATTTGAGGAGCAAGCATTTTATGATGCCTGTGATGAATTAGGTATTTTGGTATGGCAGGATTTCATGTTTGGGTGCGGAAACTACCCTGCTTTCCCAGAGTTTCTTACTTCTGTGAAGAAGGAAGCTGAGGAGAATGTCAAACTTCTTCGACACCATCCTTCCATCGTTATCTGGGCTGGTAACAATGAGGATTACCAATACCAAGAATCGGAAGGTCTCACATACGATTTTGAAAATAAAGACAGCGAGAGCTGGTTAAAGACCAACTTTCCAGCAAGATACATATATGAGAAAATCTTGGTAGATGCTTGTGCTGAACTAATTCCAGATACATACTATCACTATGGTAGTCCTTGGGGTGGAAAGAAAACTACAGATCCTACCGTCGGTGATTTGCATCAATGGAATGTTTGGCACGGTTCTCAGGAGAAATACCAAAATTTCGACAAGCTCGTTGGACGATTCGTCTCGGAATTCGGCATGGAAGCATTTCCCAATATCAAAACTATAGAGGCATTTCTCCCGCTAGGCAAAGATGATCCCGATCGTTTTGCGCAGTCCTCTACCGTCGATTTCCACAACAAAGCCGAGGGACATGAACGTCGTATAGCTCTCTATTTGGTTGAAAACTTCCGCTACGCCCCCGATCCTCTCGAACAATTCATCTATTCCACACAACTTATGCAAGCTGAGTGCTTAGCTAGTGCCTATCGGTTATGGAAACGCCAATGGAAAGGTCCAGGAAAAGAATACTGTGGAGGTGCCCTAGTCTGGCAGATCAACGATTGCTGGCCTGTAACATCATGGGCAATCGTCGACTACTATCTCCGACCAAAACACGCCTACTACACCGTCAAGCGTGAAATGGCCCCCATATCCCTCGGTATCACACGCAAAGAACATGTCGTCCCAAAAGACAAATACACGCGCGCACATCTCACCAAAACCACGCAAATCGAAATCTGGGGTTCAAACCTAGGTCTCGAAGATATCACCGCCGACGTAGTAGTCAAAGCCTTCGACGTGATAACCGGCCAAGAGACATACTCCAAAACCATAGCATCTGCACTCCTCCTCCCGGAAAACCGCTCCACCGAAATCATCGCCATGGACGTGCCCGTACAAAAACCAAACGCAGACCAAGAATCCCGCACCGTCGTCGCAGCCTACCTCATCCAAGCTGGTGTCCAAATCGCCCGCTACATCAACTGGCCCGAACCTCTCAAATACGTTCACTTACAAAAACCCCAGAACCTCCGCGCCACCCTATCGAAAGATGGAAAGACGGTGGAAATCAGCAGCGAGGTACCAATCAAGGGTCTAGCTCTCGAGTGCGATGATGAAAATGTAAGGTTTGAGGATAATTTGGTGGATATTGTTCCTGGAGAGGTGGTTAAAGTGGCTGTGGGTGGTGCGAGCGAGGGGACGAAGATTGAGGTTCGGTATTTGGGTATGCTTTAGATCGTGGTCGGAGCTGTGGTTAGGTTAGGTCATTGAACTTGTAGTTGTAGTTGTGGATGTAAATATTTTCATTATATTACAAATTTGGATTTGGATTCGGATTGAGTTTGGGATTCTCGATTATATGATTTTATAATGCGTGCTGAGATTATGGTGATGATAGGTAGCTAAGTAAGGTGATTTTCTTTTATAGAAATGTAGGGAGATCGATCTATTTACCTTGGCATGTTCATTATATTTATGAAAAAGGAGGCGGCCAATGACACAATAACTTTTACATGAGATGGGAGCGTTGAAGCTAGGTTTGATAAATAATTAACCCGACTCCTTTCTCAGTAGCAGTCAGGGCCACTCAACACATTCTAGTGAAGAATGCATTTGAGTACAGAGGACACAGGACATACATTGATTTAATCGATTACATAGATACAATAATACACTTGCTAAAAGTCAGGAGGCCCATATGTTTCATCATTTCTGGCGCATTCAGATCGGGTATCTTCAGTCCCCGTAGCTCCCCACCCACCATCATTGCCCCTTTCATCACCCAAAACACCGACTCCTGCTCCATACTTTACAACGCTCATAATATTCACTTTTCATTTGGACCCTTGATCAAGACCTTGATGCCCTTTCCTTCTTTCACACTCTTAAAAGCCTCCTCTGCATCCTCGAACTGGACTACTCCAGTAATCAACCTTTTCACGTCCACCTTTCCACCGCTCACCAGTTGTACGGCAAGAGCGTAATCTCCACTTCCGTATCTGAAACTTCCTTTGGCTGTAATTTCCTTGGTACACAACTCCATAATTGGGAAATTGATGTCTGGTTTGCCCATTCCACCTTGGACATACGTTCCTCCGCGGCGTACGACATTTATAGACGTTTGGATGGATGGTTCTGCTCCTGACGCACTGTAAGATCGAAGAGTTAGTAAGGTCTATTAAGAATGGTTTTGGAGTAAAGTAAGGATGAAGGAGAATAAAACGATGCTGGGAAGTAAAAAGGGTGTATATGGAATTATAAAGTCGTGGTTGACATTGGGGAATAAAGTCAGGTAGTAAGGCAAAGATTTTGGAAAGTGGATTAAGCTTACTCAATTACAACGTCGGCACCCTCTGGCAGTCCAACCTGTGATTTCAGATTTGATGCATTTTCTGCGGCGGAAACTCGCTGAGGGGTGAAGGTATGAGTGGCAGCGAAGGATTTCGCAAATTCGAGACGAGTTGGTTGAATATCAGCTGCGACAATGATGGATGCTCCATATGCGCGAGCTACTGCCATACATAGCAGACCGACGGGACCTGCTCCCATTACCACAACAGATTGCCCTGGGGTGATAACAGCTTGTTTGCAGATGTGGACTGCCACCGCAAGAGGCTCCATTAAAGCACCTTCTTGGAGTGAGACGTGCTCAGGAAGTTTGTAACAGAAGTCTGCTGGAGATGAGTAAAATCCAGCAAGAGTTCCATCGATTGGAGGAGTGGCCGCAAAGTGCATTTCCGGGCAGAGGTTGTAGTGACCGGAAAGACAGGCAGGGCAACGGCGACATGGATAACCGGGCTCAAGGGCTATACGATCGCCAACCTTGAGAGTTTTGACTGCTGACCCCACGCTGACGATTGTACCTGCAGATTCATGGCCTAATACCATGGGATCTTTCACAACAAAAGAACCAATCGCTCCCTCAACCCAGTAATGAACATCTGATCCACAGATACCGGTATAGTTTATGGCAATGAGGACATCGTGTTCAGATTCGAGCTTTGGAACTGGGCGTTCTTCGAATCTCACCGAAAAAGGCTTTTCGAGAACGAAAGAGTTGTTCTATTAAGGACAACAGATTAGAAAGATCCTTAAAACAAGAGCTGAATATGCTTAATATTTCTTACACTTTTTCCAGATATATCTGCCATGGTGCTTGAGGATTACTGCGGTCAAAATTTTCTCCAAGTTTAATCCTCTTATTTTTGTGAATGAAGATTTAGATTGAAGGGTTGATGAGATGTATACGGAGTAGTTTAGTTTCGAGCTGTGCTTCGTTCATCACCCTACCCCACTCTAGCAGCGACCCCGCGATGAATTTATCCATGTTTATCCGCACCAATCAGGAAACATGTGATCGTGGAAGAAACTTCTCCGATTATTCCGAGATCTCGGTGGGAAGGTACGACGAGAGGCTCAAATATCGTGAAGATGAATGTATATGCGCTCCTGTTACTGCTTTGGTTATGAGGTTGTGTGGTTGTGTAGTTGATGTCAAGGTCAACACTTTCATCCGAATTCGTTGTTTGCGTTCGGCTGACGTCATTGATAATAATAATAATAATAATATATGAAATCGTTCACTGACTTCACTGAAGTTCAAATTGTCATGGCTGTCATTTATCGATGGAGGAGTTTGTAGCTGAAGTACAGTATCCAACCCAGACCAGTAAACCCAGATAGACTGGATGGCCCAAATTGCAGCATCTCTTTCGCTGCACTGCTCGTCTGAGAACTTGTACTCACACTACGAGTAACTGTAGTAGTTATCGCAGTGCTACTGAATTCCGTGACTGTCGAGACATCATTGAAGGGTGTTTCTTGAGGTGATGCAGTTGTAATCTCAGTAGAAGTGATAGTGATAGCTAATGTTGAAGATGGATTCGTGGTAGAAGTGAGGGATCTATTATATGAGCATGTAGCTGGAGTAAAGGTTGCCCAGGAATTAAGAGCTGAAATGTAAGTTGACACGACAGAATCGGTGCACAGCATAGTATATCCAGTGTTGTAACTTTGCGTGGTTACGTTATCAAATGGAAGATGGGACGAAGGTAAAGTAGGAGGAGATGAGGAAGACATGATTCAAAAGACGATATTTAAGGAAGGTAGTGAAACTGAACATGGAAGAGGAAGAAGAAGAAGAAGAGGAAGAGGAAATTAAATATAAGACTTACAAGTTTGTTCAAAGTGAGATGACTACCTAGTAGTTCCAGGTAATGATGATAAAATAATGATAATCAATAAGGTTAACTCCTCAAAAACAAGAAATCAACAGCATGAATAATAAATTATTATTGTTGCTCCAAATCTCGAACATCTTCCAATCAGAAGGCGGTGAGTTTTCATCGCGGCAGAATATTTTCAATGACGCTCATGATAATTCCAGAGCAGAACAAAGCGGCCTAATAAGTACTACCAGAGCTAAATCAGCTCCAAACTTTTCAGGTTACTTGTTACTTCTACTCTCGTGGCCAATTGATTAGTTATGAGGCTCCGAATCTTATAACCTCAATTGAAATCACCAGCTTATTTATATCCCCTCAATCCGTCCCTCTTACTCCGCAACATTTCAAATACTCTACCATCTTCTCAAAATGTCAATTCCAATGAGAGGCATGCTCCGCACACTGCGCCCAACATCCGCCATTCGTTCATTTTGCCCCTCAATCCAACGAACTTTCATTACTCTACCCGGCACCGAACCACAGATTCTGACCGAAAAACGAATTTTACCCTACAAATCCTCTTCCCTCTACAGCCTAATCGCCGACGTCGACAGCTATTCCACCTTCGTTCCCTACTGCACCTCCTCCCGTATAACCAAGTGGTCAGCGCCCGATTCCAACGGTGAAAAATGGCCTGCCGAAGCAAATCTTACCGTAGGCTGGGCCGGCGTTGAAGAAACATTCACATCCAAGCTCCTCTGCGTCCCGGGCACGATTGTGGAAGCTCTCAGCGGCGACGCCGTCACATCGATTCCGGAATCCAAACTCGCACACCACTCGGAAACTTATCATAGCCCCGCCGCTGCGAACGGGATTTTTCAAAGTCTCAACACGCGTTGGTCTCTCAAGCCCTTTCACTATCAACCACCAAGCGGCCAGCCACAAACAGATAAAACCGAACATGAACCGAGGGATCAAACAGAGGTGCATTTAATCATTGAGTTTCAATTTGCAAATCCATTATATACGGCGCTGAGTAAAGCGGTTGCGCCCCAAGTAGCGCCGAAGATGATTGAGGCCTTTGAGTTGAGAGCTAGAAAGTTATTGGATGGGCCTGGCGCGGGTGCAATTGATAATAAGACATCATTTGGTCATGCAGTTAGTGCGGCGAAGAAACTTGGTGCTTAAAAAGGGGCTCTATTATATGGCGAGACCTAAAAACATCATCTTTGATAATGTAAGAATTCTGAAATATGTCTACCGTGCACGATTGTATTCGTGATAGAGTTCCTGCAGAGGGGGTTATATTTTCCTACATACAGGTTATTATTAGTAACTTTTTAAATATAATATTCAATCACAAATATAATATTTTTCCTGTATAAAATTAACAAGAATATCTTCAACTTCTAGTAAATTTCTATTAATCATAAATAATAAATATATAAATTTCAATAGACTATTTGTGTTACGAAGTAACAGTCAACATGTCCATATGAGCTTGGACCCTGTAGAAAAGCAAGTCGATTCACATACAAAATTGTATGGCAATTAACTCATAGAGTCTCCCCACCTTCAGCAAGCACAGACATATGTTCTGATTAACATCACGTGATGGATCTAGGGGATCTAGAGGATCTAGAGAGTTAAACTCTAGATCCAGTAGATCCAAGAGATCCAAAGGAATACAGTAGAGTATAAAGTTCTATATAAAGGATAGGTTTCCATTCGTAGAGCTTCGTGCTCAAGATCAATCATTTAGTATACTCTACTATTAGTTACGAATTGCATATCATTATTGTCATTACTTAAGTCCCTGCTTGACGCCTAGTTATAAATGTAATGATACTGTTCTTGAGGCAGCGGCTGCCTAAGGTTTCGTCTGGTTGGTAGTTATGGGTTAAGGCTTTATCACTGGTATTCACTTGGAAGTGAAGTCGTTACTAGATCAAGTAGAATGTAGGTAAACTAATTGATAACCAAGTTGAGCACCAAGCTCCTATGCTATGAAACTATTCTATTATATAATGATCCCTTTCCTGGAGCCCTGAGGAGCCTACGCTCCTAGGACAAGTGTCCTAGGATAAAATGTGTCCCAGGATAATAATAATCCTAGGATAAACGTTTAGGCAACCACAATGATGCAGGGCAAGTATCCTAGGATAGTATTTGTCCTAGGATAGAATGCCCTGGGATAATAATCGTCCCAGGACAATTGTCCTAGAAGCTAAATTATCCTAGGAGACGAATTGTCCCAGGATTAGTGTCCTGAGGCAGATTTGGGATTACATGATGAAGCCTCTGGTTGATTCACATCCCCCTGTTTTCGGCAGCTAAATCACCAACATCTATAATACTACCATAATCCAAATCGTGATTCGTGACACTAATACTAGTTAAGAACTTCAAAAGTAGGATTTTTTTTTAGATTTTTATCAACCTTCAAATTTATAGATTAGATATTCTAAGCATCAAATTTGCGATCTAGAAGATAGGTAGGTAAATAGATGAAACCAGGTTATTATATAAAAAGTCCATTCTAACAGAGCTAAAAATACAAAAGAGTGTGTAAACTTTGAGCGGTGATAAATAACCAAGATCAAATTAAGTCTGACCAAAATCTTAATCCATGACAGATAAGAAGATCTCGTTGCAAGATCCTAGATAAATTCATGGCACTGTGATGAACCATCGGCTAATAATCCATCATGAAAAAGTCATGCAAATATTCTTTCGAGAAAGGGTACATTACATTGTCTCTAAGCCTTGGCCTCATGCAACCTAATCTTTACTCCGTTTCCACTGCACATGGTCGCCGTCAGGTTTAAGGTGACTTCTTCCTTATCCATACTCTCAATTTGATCAAATTTCTGCAACAGTCTAATCATAACGACGCCTGCTTCCGTAAGGGCATATTGTTGTCCAACACAAATACGTGGTCCTCCGTTGAACTGTGTTGCCATGTCAGTGTGAGTTCGTTCGTAATCATGATATACGGTTCCAACCCTCCTTCAGGGACATCTCAATCGATGAGCCGATGATAATTGGATAGATCATTCAAACGGGGGAAGAGGTAATCAATTACTCCTCCCGAACATTTCAATGTCTCAACTGATCCTGAACTGTAGAAGCCGGTTGAACGGAAAAGAGGGAAGAAAGTGAAAAAGGATAGTGATATATCATAAAGCAAGAAAAGGGACTTCAGTGAACATACCGGCAAGAATTCCCATCCCACCCTCTTCCCATCCCATCTCTCCGGGTTGAACTCTGCCGCATCCTTTCCCCATATATCCTCTCGCCTATGCAAAGCATAGGGATGATACTCAATCGCTGAACCTTTTCTCACAAAAATCTTACTCTTTCCATCCTTGCCTCCACCACGCGGTAAGGTAGTATCTTTATTTGCTACTCTGAGGTTCCATGGCACTACTGGGTATAATCTCAGGGTTTCCTTTAAGACCCATTGAAGATATGCACAGGACTTGATATTAAAGAACGTGATATTCTTTGGGTCATCGAAAGTTCCGAAGTCGTTCAGGATAACATCGCGTAATTTTTTGTATCGCTCAGGATCTCGGGCAAGTGAGAGAATGATAAATCCAATGAGCGAAGAAGTTGTGTCGCGGCCTGCAAGCAAGATGTTTAATACATGTGTGCGTAGTTCTAGCGGATCCTGTGTTTGCTCTGCCAAGGCTTTGAAGAAGACGTAGCGCTCCGGCTCTTCGACTTTTCCTGGAGTCTTCATCTCCTCTAAATGTTCGGCAACGATCCGATCAATGGCTCTATGGCAAACTGAGATAGCCTTCGTGAATCCTTTCGGCCATATCAGCCACTATATATGGAATAGTCAGTAATGGCCTATGTTAGGACAGGATGTTTAGTAGTCCGGATCAGCAGATCAAAATGCGAGCTACAGAGGAATTGAAATGATTCCGAAGATTGGATTTCTTTCAAACGAATTCAAAATCTTCTCATTGTTGAGTTGTAGCCCGGAATTTTGGCCATCCTCTCTCAGGGGATTTTCGAAAAGGGGAGACAGATGGTTTGGGCTGTAGTAAGGGGCAAAGATAATACAGAAAATAAGGCGTTCAAAGCGCCTTGAAGATTGGAGAATTTGAAGCCAAGGGCGAATCATACGTACACTATATGGATTAAATCTTGCTCTTTGCGCTATGGCCTTAGTACCATTATCGAATTCCTTGCCAAAATCATCTATATCACTGACTTCAGAAGCAGGTTTCATTCCCAAAAGCTGGCTGTTGACACTCCGGCCCAATAAAAATTCCGTTGCTGTGTCTAATGTGAGTCGAAACAGTAATGGTTGGATATCTACTTCGCTTGTCCAACCACTTTGTCCAATTTTAGGTAAAGCCTGCAGCAAAGCCTGGGTATGTCGCTCTTCCATGTCTAGATCGGTAATATTATCCCTCGCGAATTGTGGTCTCAGGAGTGCTCTCGAATGTTCCCAAGGTTTCCCGTCTTGTGCGAATATACCATCCCCTATGAATGGCATCGAGTTGTCGCGTCTTTCTGGGCCCAAATCATAATCTTGAAATTGTGTTCCGAGTATGGCTTTGATGTTTTCTTCGTCCATGGTGGAGAAGCCGTTCTTGCCAAGTATTGAAGTGCTGTAGGTGAGAGTTTTGAGTTCCTTGTGGTTATTTTGACAGTGGACAGGGAAGGCATTCGCCGCGAGAGCGTTAACATTTCGTTTCACCTGGTCAATGCCGAAAGGAAGTCTGTTCTTCAAGGCGGGAGGGTTTAAACATTGGAGTTTCTTAGCTTTAACACGACGACGATGTGATTGTATTATGCCGCTGACTATGAGATACGCGACATAAGAAGCTAAGATAGCTACAAGTAATGAGCTGGTAGAATGACTCAAGGCTATGCCCGTGGAGTATCCCATATTGAATAGAAAAGGTAAGATCTTACAAGAATCTTGAGGATCTGAGTTTGGTGTGAGAGCAATTGAGGAACGACAGAGCGAGCCTTTTGTAACCTTTACTACACGAGTGAGCGCACATATTATATTGTCCGTCGTCCGAGGCCGTAAATACAATTGAAGAAGATGAATGGCTTTTCCCTGATACGTGTATTGCAATAATGGCTAAGACTAAAGCCAAGACACCCCCTCTGAGTATGTAGATCCATCATAGTGGAGAAATGAGCTGATAGGAATGGAAGGTACCAGTGAGAGACCTTGAATCTTCAGCAATCAATATTTGTTGAAAATTGAAATGCCTTGCGAAACCGGTGTAAACATCCTCCCGAGCCTGTACCTTCAGTTGGTGGTCATGTTTTATGACCTTATTTACCGAGACATTTTGTTCAACGGTCAGCGTTTCTTCCAATGGTATCCCGCACCATGTTTGACTTTACCTGATATGCATATGTATGCTTAATGCCGGCACATGAAAAGAGCCAGTCATGCGTTGGTGGTGTAGCAAATAAGAGGGGGTTGCCGTCAACCTAAGGTAAAATGTAATATCGAGAAAGTAGGTAATCAGATCAAGTTATTTCCTGAATTTGCTGTATGAAGAAAATCATTAATGTAACGAGTAAGAGGGTGATTTCAAACAATTACAAATTTAAAATGTAATATCAACAAAGCAAGCAGATCAAGTTATTCCCTGAATCTGCTATCTAGAAAAAATCATTGGTGTAACAATTAAGAGGGGCTTGTCGTCAGCCAAAAGTAAAATGTAACAATTAAGAGGGGTTCGTCGTCAACCAAAGGTAAAATGTAACAATGGAAAAGCAAGCATATCGAGTTGTTCGCTCCATCCGCCTTCCGGAGCCTGCCGGAAAACTGTTCTACAACATAACATTGCGCTACCCCAGGATAAACGGGTACTATTTTCGTTCCGCCCACATGCTATTGCCATACACGATTCTTGTGTGGGGCCTATGATGTGATACACGTCCGAGCGGATCTATCATCTCCTGCGCTCTCTATAATCATCCCTATCTCTCCTATATGACCTGTCACGATCACGTTCTTTGTCCCTTTCCCTTTCCCTGTCTCGACCCTCGTCTCTATCTCTACGATAAGCTCTTTCATCCCTCTCCCTAGCGTAATCACCAATTTTTTTTTTGTCTCTATCACTTCCTCCACGTGAATAAGACGACCCTCCAGGTCGTAATCTTTTAGCATCAGTCTTCTGCACCCAAGCCCCTAGTTCTTCTGCATCTTTTAATTCTTTCGCTCCTAGGCCTAGTAAATTCTGTCTCCTCTTTACTTCCTTTCCACCACCCTTTCTCTCTTTGCCATCCCAGCCCATCCCTCGTAATAGCGCCGCTCCAAATTCTTCCACCGGTACCGCCTCGTAATCTTCTAATGTCGAAACATCAGGTGCTGATGCAATAGCTTTTCTATACGCATCTTCTTCCAAAGCGAATTCATTGACATCTCCATTTCCATTTACAGAAGGGATAATCAAATCTGGCCCTTTTCGTTTCGAATCCAAGCCCATCAACGCCTCAACTGCTAGCTCATCTTCTGTTTTTAACTTTGGCTTATTTTCTACTTCTTCCACTTCCGCCGCCTGCTCAATTGTCCCCCCATCATCATCTAGTTCCTCCTTGACCTTTGTCTTTACAGTTAATCCCCACTTAATCTCCGCGTCATTTCCATTAAAGACATCCGCACCGTCATCTTTCCCTTCCCTAGCTCTCCTTTTCTGCTCCTCCTCCGGTAACAAATTCCTCCTTCTTGACGCTCCTGCTCCTCCTCTGCCATTCCTCTCCCTTGCCTCTCCCTTCCAATCCCTATTCTCTTGTTTCGGAATGACCAGAGGAGCCGCCACTCTCTTCTCTTCTCCCTCTTTAATTACATCCCCATCCGCAAACCCAGTAACAGCCTCGTATTTTCCTCTTCTCGCACTTGTGCCATAATCCGAATCCTCGGAATCTTCCTCATCGTGCGCGAAAGAGTTTCTAGGTCGCTTTCCTAGGCCAGATTTAGGATGTGGTCTGCTGTTTGGTTTCGCTGAGCCATTTTTGGACGTTGCGCCCAAGGAGAAACCCTTCATAGAAATTTTGGAAGCATCGCTCGGTGGCGACATTCTCGGTCGCAAGATCTATGATCAGATGTAGTAAAAGGTATAATCCAGTGATGAATAGATATACGTAATGAAGTACATGGGGCTGTCTCAGAATGGAGTCGAGGGTTTTTAAACCCCTGCAGATGCCGTGTTTCGGCTCAGATTGCTGTGTTATCATAAGAAACTCCATGCGGGAAAGTGCCGTAGGATAAGGTACATAATCACGTGATAAAAGCTATGACCACCAAGACGTCGCCTCGCCGTTAATGAGTATTTATCAATCCATTCAAGCATAAATCAAATTAATGAAAAAGAATTGGATAAAATGGGTTTAAATAGGTTTATCAGTGATCGAAAGATGTTACTCTGGAATTCTTTATTACTATAATCTCATATTAATAAGGAATTTTCAGATCAATTAGAGAACACACTGATTCACAATGAGCGTGTTTAAAAAGTACAAGGTTCACTACAGACATATAATCATTGAGACTTTTTCATTCAACTCATCTGCCAGCATTGTCAGCAAAACTGGCTGCATGCAATTAAACTCCAATAAGAGCCTAGCAAGATCTATTTATACTTCTACCACTGTCCTTTTAAAGCGTCTTGATAGGGCAAACCATGTACATACAACGTTTACTTCGTCGCAATTGATAAATCGACGCTTCATTTTCCTCCATTTTGTTGCGCCCCTTGTCCTTGATTTTGGCTCCCTGTAGCTTGTGAGGGCTGCTGCTGCTGCTGCTGCTGCTGGCTATTCTGTAATCTCTGTTGGTGATGATTGCTCAACATTTGGGCATACATCTGCGGGCTAGCGTTCTCAATGCCGATCGGTGGCCGCTGTCCTCCTTGACCATTCATTCCCAAATTATTGTTGCCAGCCGCTGCATTCATAGCGCTTGCTGCTATGCCGCTTGGAGGCTGGACTAAACCTCGTTGTTGCAAGTGTTTGTTGTTGTTAAACGCAGTTATGTTTTCACCCATCAATTTATGGATTTCGCTGGCTGATGCGTGTGGGTTAGCTCTCCTGACATTTCGTTCTATCTCCAGATACGGAATGTTTGGAGGCAGACCGCCGTTAGGAATTCCCGAAGGAGGTAAGCCTACTCGAGGAGAGCTTGTTTGAGCAGGAGAAGGCGTTGATATACCTGGAGAACCAGCCATACCGTTGATGTTGTTGTTATTATAGGATGTCATATTATTGGGCATAAATCCAGGCTGCGTAGGCATGCCATTCATTCGTGAAGGGGAGTTTTGAGCCTGTCCTGGATGTGGGCTACCCTGTTGCTGCGTCATATTTTGCATCTGTTGTTGTCTCTGTTGTAAGGATACACGACGAGCACCATCTGCAAGTTCAGGGGTAAGGGCGGGATTTAAGGGTAAACCTCCCTGCATTTGAGCTTGTGGGACACCGTTGGACATTGCTTGTGGAATGCGGAGGTTGTTAGGCATCGGCCCCGTCACACCCATATGTGGTGGAAGAGGCCGGGGTCTATTCTGTCCTGGAATAGTGAGATGGCCGTTTCCATTTGGCTGGCTAATCGGAGGAACGAGACCGTTTGGAAGAGCAGGTCCACGTTGTTGTGGCAAGCCATTAGGATGAGCCTGTTGCTGAGCTGCATTTCTTTGGCGAGCTTGCGCCTCCTGGTCAGATGTTAGTATGTCTCGCATAGTCTTTGGTTAATATCTTGTATCAACTTACCCTTCTGACTTGTTCCTGTCGTTGTTGGAAGGCAGCCATGCTTTTCTTTAATTGCTCATCTCGGTCATGTTTCAAACGGCTAAATTCTTGGGGAGTCTTGATGGGTGTCCATGTTTGGGGTTGCTCGGCTGGCTTCCTTGCAGCGGCCTGTGCGGCAGATAATTGCTGTTTCTGAGCGGAATTCTCGCGCTTCTTCGCTAATTTTCTCATGGCATCAACTAATGCTAAATGTTTTTGGTTTCTCCGTTTTTCCACACGCTGGCTGGTGGTAGTTCGCCTCCGAGGTGCGGCTGGTTGACCATTCGCGGTGGGCTGTTGGGGAACTTGAGTCGCCATGACCTGTAGATTTCGTTGAGCTGCCTCCAATCTGTTGTTGTAGGCTTTAAAGTATGCAGTCTTTTGCATGTCTGCAGGCAAACCTTCTAAAGCTATCCAGCGTTCAAAGCATTCCCAAGGCGTACGTCTCTCGGCACCTGATGACTGTAGCGATCGACTTGATAACATATTGGAAATAAGTGACCAATTATAAGCATACTCTCGCACAAGTCTCTCCAACTCTTCGTCCTCAGAAAATGTCCATAGTGAACATTGACGGCATTCGAAGAAACTTTGCGTTGGCATTGGAAATTCTGAAGGCGGTCGGAATTGATGTCCGGCATGAATGCGGTCGCGGATATGCTTGTTGGCGGGGTCGAATAAACCTATATTGGTCTGCTCGGGTGGTAAAATTGATCTCTCACGCCTAGATTGGTCCACTGCTACATCTTCATCGTCACTGTCCTCTTCGTACTCAAATCTGCTCTTTTTGCGCGGAGGCCCTTGAAATTTTAGTTCCATCCTGCCCTCTACGTACTTACTGATACCAACCGCGGGCCTTCTCCAGAAGCGATCAGGATCAACTTTAGAGGTAGGCAAGTCATTACAAGGAACGCTCAATGGAGCGCCATATAAAGGCAATTCCTCTAAAAGTTTATCGGTCGCTGGTGACCTACTCAGTCCAAAAACAACATCATCATCCTGGAGACCAAATATCGCAGTGGGGCTGACAGTATCCGTAATAGTGAGGCGAAGTTCTTCGTCAACGTCGTCCATTGGCGAATCGGCTTCTGCAGAGGGAATCAGCTCGGGAGTTGAACGGGGGAGAAGTTGACTCGTCGCATCACCCATTTCAACATCTTCAGGGATTTCTGCCAAGGATATGGGTTGGCGAGTAGCGTTCACTTGTAGAATTTTTCGTTCCTCGGGGCTAGCTTCAACCCACTCTGCACAAGCATATGCCAGGTTCTTGGCCACCGCCATTTTCCACTTCCGTTCTTCTCGAAAATCTGTCCGCATCCATTTGGCTTCTTGAAGAAGAACATCCCAATGTGTAGTTGGTCGAACGGGTTCCTCGGATCGCTTCGGCTGGCGTAAAGACCATTTGTGATTGTTCTGAAGTCCATATATGCGCTTTAAAATCCTTGTCGTTTGATTTTCAGTAATGGGCACAAAAGCATTTGAGGTCGTGATGGTTTTATGAGCAGTCTGTAGGAGACCATCCAGAGGGGGGTAGCCTGTTTTTTGTGTATTATGGCTATTGAGATACAGACACGCAAAATAATCATCTTGGGGGTGTGCTTGCTGTAGATGCGCTCCTATAGTTGTCATAGTAGCATCATTAGCTCTAGAACCGAAAGGCTTTTTAGCAAACACTACAGTTGAAAGACGACTTTGGCTCTTTTCTTTGGCTTTCTGGAGCAGGCTACGAGTAGATCCTGGGGTACTCCCTCTTGAAGGTGAGTCAGCGGCCGATCCAGTATCCGGCTTGCTAGTAGGACTTCTTATCGAAGTTGGGGAGTTGTTTGGTGCGGGCGTTTCACCTAAAAT
Source organism: Sclerotinia sclerotiorum 1980 UF-70 (assembly GCF_000146945.2). Lineage (NCBI taxonomy): Eukaryota > Fungi > Ascomycota > Leotiomycetes > Helotiales > Sclerotiniaceae > Sclerotinia > Sclerotinia sclerotiorum. Next base: position 1,029,998 of record NW_001820829.1, read on the forward strand.
CTCGGATACAGACTTATGTCTTATTGCCCCGGAGGCGACCCTTGTTGTCATACGCTCAATTGGTACTTGAACAGGTGCGGGTGTGGATGATGTTTTGCGTGTTATAGGAGCTGGTGTTGATGGTGGCGATTTAGTATTCGATGATGGCTGTGTTGAAGCCTCTCCAGCGGGAGCCGATGCTTTTGTATTTAGGATAGCACTACTGTCCAGGGTGGTATGACTTTCGAATGAATCCTTCACAGTTGCCACGTCCAAATCCATAGCGTCTTGTGGTGTCTGTCCATCGCCCTCAGAGTCTGGTACTTCCTCCATCTTAGGAGTTGCGTGAGAGTTCTCACTTCGGGTTTTATCTCGTCGCAGGACGTCTGCGCTGACATCATTTTTGTCCTTGGTGGGTTCCTTCTCGACATTACTAATCTCGGATGCAAGTAATTTAGGTTCCTCTACGTCCTGTGAACTCGAGGCTTGGGAATCTGCTATTTCAGCAACCACAGGAACTATGGAGCCAGATGCGGCTTGGTCTTCCATACGTAGCTGAGCATCAGCTGATATGGAACTACTACCAAGTACTTCAGTACGAGAGATCTCATTTTGAGCCTTCTGCTTTCTGTCGTGCACATCCTTCTGGACAACGTCCTCGCGAATAGACCTCGACTCTGTTGCGATCTTGCCATCAATCTCATCGTCTGGGCGTTCAAGGTATCCGGACCGAGAATTGTCATTCTCTGGACTTGTCCCCGCAGAGGCATCATGTCGCGCAGGGGTAGTGGTCGAATGGGCATCTATTGTTGAACTTGGGGAAGAAACTAGATCCACAGAAGCTCTGAGAGGATCCGCAATTGATTGCCTTCGCCTTTCCCCCTTATGATCGCGTGCCTTCTCAATCTCTTCTAGTCGAGCTTCCTGAACCTCCTTCGGTGGTAAATGGGCAGTCGCAGCATGATGATTCTCGTCATTCGCGCCAAAAATAACTGGTTCTTGCAGATTTGCAACATCCTCGGGAGATGGCGGCACTGCTTTCCTTGGATCAACCCCAGGACTTCCAGGAGGACTTTCAACAACTCTTTTAATACGGTCGATTTCAAAATCCTTGTTCGTCAAAGCAGGCTGTACCTCTTGTGCTGCTGTCGCTGGTCGACTAGCACTTTTAAATGTTTCCTCCACTGTTGTATTTAGTTCGGCAGAAGTCTCTCTTGGTAGACCAATTTGCGAGCTCTTCGGAGACGATCTTTGCATGGATACTGCAGCCGCCCCTGGTGTTGCTCCAACGTCATTCCCATTTTTCTCGATGTTTCGTCCTTCATTACTGTTCTCGATTGGACTACTTCCACGGTTCTTCCGAGGTATTATCCCATCGCGCTTGAAATAATGTTCTATTTTATTGGGTCCATCACTTGCTGAGAGATCTTTACCCGCTTGGCGAACTGATGATATTTGTTTTAGGGAATCGAATTTAAGCTGTCGTCGGTTGGGTAGATTTGATTCATTGAAGGGCCGGTCCCTATAAATGATATTAGTTTAAAAACTAATTGAGCGGCACAGTGATTGCAGTAAGTCTAGAATTCGTGGTTTCTGGAATTATAGTACATACTGTAAGATATCGCAAGCCTCAAGAAATTGTGCTTCGGCGGCGGTGGTTGGTGGAGCATTGGGGTCTATCCTAGAAATTTTAGGTATAGGGCCTTCATTGTCGCAAACCGCGAATAACTCGAGAAGCTTCCTCTTCCTCGATGCATCAATTCGACTAGCACGGTTAGTATTAAACAAATAATATCAAAAGATGCACAAAATGATGCGACATAAATCGAATTAAATTAAAATAATTGAATTACCTTGCTTCATCGCGTTTTGATCGTAAAAGAGGTATGCGATAGGATGCTCCAACCTCACTCATAATATCGCGACCGCGACATCCGTTTTTCAAAAAAACGGATAGAGTCCCGATCTTAATGAAAGATTCTGAGATGCTTCAAAGAATTAATGAAATGAAAACTCGTGGTTGTGAATTGATAGTAGATGGGTGTTCAAATTGCTCTATCACCGTGTTCAAAAATTGCATGGGAAGGACAATCAAGCATAGGCAATCCGAGAGTTTAGGCACTTTAAGCGATCCCCCGGGAGGAGCGTCATAACCTTTAACACATATTTTTCTTTCTCAAGATAAAGTTTACAAGTTTTCTTTTGAGTTTGGAGATACTTTCAAGTCTTTTTGGCCCAGGTATCATGGGGAAAGCTGTTAAGTTTTCAACTATTTTATCCAGGTGGTGACCGAAATGTTTCGTGGATATCTTTGTGTTGCATCATAACCGATAACGCTAGAGGGGAAAAAAGATGAGGGTCTTTCGAGGGGAGGGGAAGAGGGGAGAGGGGACAGAGCGTGAAGGATGCCATACCCGTGTCAACATTGAAGGGTTTTTAGTAATGGAAGAACAGGTAATGTAGTGCTAATAAGATCTTACATATCCAGATATATTTCCGAGTTATTTATCGAAACAACAGTTGAGATGATGGCAAAAAGAGTTTGAATGGTCCCCATTAAAGAGGTCGGAGGTGGAATGTATAAATCGTTCGAACTAAAGTCCCGAGTTATTTATCAGATAATCCAGGAATTCTCTACAGAGTATAGGTAAAGAGTAGTAAGAATTGAGACTGAAGCAAAATACCTGCCTAGATAGTCAAATAAAACTATCATTGGGATAGAAATGAATGAATGTTGCTATATACATATTTAGAAATGTATTCTTCCTTACACGCATTATCTTCACGTCGTCCTTTCCATTCCTGAAAAATTCTGAGTATCAGCTACCGTGCATCTTTCCCTTCTGCTTCGAGATTCAAATATTGGATTAAGCTGAATATCATCACTTGTTCCATGTCATATTATCTGCCCGTAGCTTTGGATCAAATTAAATATTAGGGCTTTCTCCGTCCATAATGGATAGATTGCAATGATTTTAGCGGCGGCTTCATAATACAGATCAGTCTGCAGCTGCATTCTTCTTTCTGACTTCAATTTACCAATACCTAACCAATATCCCTAAGTATCTCAAAAGGGACAACCTCTGGATCGAGATTTCTTGTGCATATGCAATAAATAATCCCTCTTCTCTGACAGAACGCGCTGTGTAAGAAAGGAAAAATGATTCAAAATTTCTCTCTATAACACTTGCAGCTTTTCCTCAATCTTAATGTATCCAGGTATCGAGCAAGGAAGACATCGGCTTACTTTCTATTGTGCCTGTCTTGCTGCTTGGACGTGTCCCATCGACTTTCTTCTCGGTTGCTCGCTAATAAACGAGGTCTTCCTCATGTCGCTATTCAGCGCTAACCTTCGCCCAATGTTCCCAAAACAAACACAGCTGCAAAAAAGAACACTAGAAATCCATATCCCAGCCTCAAGATTACCCCTAGCCATCGAATTCTCGGATCCAGCCTCCGAATAATCAATTGGGTGGTGAGATACGGTGCTGTTCTTCACTGCAGCAGCCGGGCTCGGCATTAAATCTGAGTTCGATGCAAGGAGAATTGCACTGCCAGTAGCACCAATAGCGGCTGAAAACACGAGTCCAGGCTTGGAACGGTCAATGATATACCATAACACTGGATTAACGAGGGCGAGGGTTAAGGATGCTTGCATATCAGAAGCCCACGGAAGTTTGCGCTTAAGAGAATGTTAATAAAGTTCAGCAATGTATCGAAAAGGGACGTACAATGGCAAAAGCGATTCCTACAAAAGCGCCCACGCTCCTTACTGCCAATATCCAGTCTTCCCCAAGAATACTTTGCGAGTCGCTGACATCAATTGCTTCTTCTGATGAAGTACTTGTGGAGGTTCCTTGAGGTGATCTAATCTTCTCCTCCCACAGTTTGTCGACCAATGGTAGCAAGCTTCCCAATCCAACACCTGCAATGCCCCAAAATACAAGATATCTCCAATCATGACTGGGTTTTATAATCGACTCCACTTGGAGTGGCGCAAGATGTCGGTCATCGTGTAGATGTTTTACAAGCAGTCCATATAGCACCCCTAACCCAAATAACAGAATGGAGCGAAAGATCCGAGAAGCTATAGTTGCGGGCCTTGAAGCCCGGGCTCCAGCAAAAGATTGTCTCCTTTGGATTGTAGAGCTACGCTTCCGTTGGGAGTTCTCGTCTCCTGTTTCCCATGGAGTGGTAGGCGTCTCTGGCTCAAAATCATCATGACCGTTGGCCTCGTATATACCTCCCAAGGTGGAGGATGTCAAATTGAGGACGGAATGAGTGCGGCTTGGTGTTTCGAGGAATTCGTATGAAGGAGTAAGCGAAGGACTTGGAGGTTGTTGGAGGGCAAGAGAATGTGCTTCAAAAGGCCGACGTGGCTTTGGGCGATATATGTGCGGGGTAGCCATTTGGACCTTATTCTTGTAATAATGCTGACGATGACAGACGGAGATACTTTCTTCCCAAGATTTACAAAGGGGCAATGAACCGGAAGATGTATAAATGATCTGTTCTCAGTCAACAAAATGTTACATGTACATCACAACCAGTGATCCAAGGTCTATATCCGTGTACAATATTGCTCAATTGATGTGTCTGTGAAGAGGAGAAGGACTATTGTTGAGTATGGGGAGGTACCTTTGAATGTGTTTACTCTACTTCAAACTCAAATATACATTACTTGATGGGTGTAGCACAATTAAGCTGCTCAGGAATGAAGTGACAAAGTAGAGGTGAAGAATAGATGGGGTGTATAAAAGGGACTCTCGAGGTAACTAATAGGAGCGAGAAAAATAGGTACGGCTTTTTTGGTATTGAAGAAGTCAGGAGAGACGGGAGTCATGCACCCAAGTTATTTGTAGGTCGAGGCTTCGTTTAGCTCCTCAATATTTCACATGTCTAAGATGTGAATGCTTGCCAAGAAAACGTCGGAGGGTCGGAGGCACGGGACTTAAATTGGGACGATCTACTCGTCTAAACTTTATCTGGGGTAAATTCCTTGCATTGAAGTTTTATCCTCTCGGAATCGGAAGCACAAACATGAACCCAAGTGATTCGGCTCGTATTAATAATATATGATTTTGATAGGCTCGAATCTCCATGTGTTGTACAACTGCCGTCGCTTTGAAGGACTGTGGTTGGCGACAGCGAACAGAGCAGTGAGAAAAGTGCTGTAAACTATTTGTCGTGGAGTTTGAAAAGATCATCTTTAGCATTAATGATGTTAGATGATGCCGAGAATCAAAGCTATGGGAGCAGGCGGCTGGCTATAATTTGTGTCGCCCCATGGATGCTTCTGTTAATGGAGAAGGGTCGAAGCTCATGTAATAGTGGTTCATTGACTGAAAGCTGTGTCAGAGCGGACGGCGTAGGATGATTGCGATTAAGTTGAAAGTTGTGATTAGATAGGATATCGAAAAGTAGGTGGTTTAGCGTCAACTGATCTGATGTGTTATCAAACAACAAGTTTGAAATATCGAGTTGGCGTGCTGATTACATATTCTTCCACATTCGTTACATTTGGCTAGGTATATAGTCGACTTTTATAAACAGCAGACTAATTCCTGATCGGGAAAAACGAATACTCGCGCAAGGCGAAATATCCCGGTACATACAGTAAGTAGTAATAACATATGATTACTTTGATCAGTTTTCCAATATTATATAATCATCTTTATACAATTGACTCTAATTTGGAAATTCAGAATTTTATTCCAAAGGTAAGATTTTAAGTAATGATTGTATTTCTATCAAAGTCGGTAAAGGAACAATCCCTTTCCGGCGACATTTGATTTCCCCGATTAGGAATTAGTCAATGTTCACCACAGGCCGGTTAGTCATGAGCTTTCATCATAGAATGGGTATAATTTGAGGGAATTACTAAAGTCTTGAGAATTCATTCCTAACCGTAAGACAAGTACCACAACTACCGAATTCCACAAGCTTAAGGCTAAGGATGGTTAGTGCGTGCTGGAAAACCATATAGTTCTAAGATTCAAGATGCTAGCCTTATGCTAACCTGGCATCTAGACCGAGTGGAAACATAAAGTTTGAATAGAATGGCTTTTTATACTAGGTACAGCTATTCATATTGAGTATTGGAACATGAGTGATACCAGTAACCTGAAGCAACATCTTATGAAGGTATTAGTTTGTAGGTAGTGAAGTCGAGAATGAGCAGAAGTTCTCGTAATCAAGCGACCCAAATGTTGCCGTACTTGTTAAAGCAGCACGCATTAACTCTAAAGGCGGCCCTGCTACATGCAAATCCCATGCAGGTAGCCCTGTAATAATTTTTTAGCACCACCTCAGAAGTTCCTGGGAGCCTTTTTTTTCTCAAAGGCTGATTTCTCATCTAGTCACTCAATCACTCAGTGAAAACCCATTACAAAACACGACATGGCAAAAAGAAAGAGAAATACGCCTACAGAATCGGTGCCTGCAGTACCAGCATCATCTTTACCATCGAAGAAATTGAAGCAGTCTACCACGCCCAAATCAAATTCCTCCAAGCCGACTACCATTCAAATCATAACGGGATCTTACGACAGAGTCCTTCATGGCATCACTACGACAATACGCTCCGACGATGATGTCCAATTCGCAGATACTTTCCTCTTCAATGCTCATACCTCTGCCATTCGAACTTTAGCACTCTCTCCTCCCTCTGCGCCAGTTCCTAAACAATCACAAAAAATAATCCTTGCTACTGGCAGTACTGACGAGCGCATAAACCTCTACCACATATCCGCACACCCTCCATCTAAAATATCTATCCCTGCAATTCCTTCTCTCACGGCCAAGGCTGTTGTAGAAAATCCTCAAAATCGCGAGCTTGGTTCCCTGCTGCACCATGCCTCTTCAATAACCGCCCTCTATTTCCCAACTAGGAGCAAACTGATGAGTTCTGCTGAAGATTCGACAATTGCAGTTACGCGAACAAGGGATTGGAGCTTATTGAGTACTATCAAGGCACCCATACCGAAAGCGGTGGGCAGGCCTAGTGGTGATACTGCCCCGCTTGGGGGACAGCCTAGTGGAGTGAATGACTTCGCGGTTCATCCGAGTATGAAACTCATGCTTAGTGTGGGTAAGGGAGAGAAGTCTATGAGATTGTGGAACTTGGTTACGGGAAAAAAGGCGGGCGTGCTAAATTTTGAGAGAGATATGTTAGGCGAGGTAGGAGAAGGAAGATTTAGTAGTGGAGAGGGAAGGAGAGTCGCCTGGGGCAATACTAAAGAGGGCGGAGAGGAGTTTTGTGTAGGATTTGAAAAGGGACTGCTGATTTTCGGGATGGACTGCAAAGTTAGGTGCAAGGTAGTCCCTACACCAAGGACCAAGATCCATCAGCTTTCTTACGTTCAGGTGGGAGATGATGAAGATGCCCAAGTCTTGGCTGTTTCGACGGAGGATGGAAGAATATTATTTTACTCTACAGATCCCAAAGATCTGGAGACTACAAAAGCAGCGGAAGGCAAAACACAGCCAATAGCAGCTGCCAAACTCTTCGCGCAACTTGGCGGGAAAGATTACGGTGTATCCGGGCGTATCAAGGACTTTGCCGTTTTGAATATTGGAGAGGGCGCTTCAAGATACATCATCATTGTGGCAGCAAGTAGTGACGGTGCAGTCAGACTCTACAAATTATCTGCCGCCAAGGATTTGGCTCAAATTGGAGAGAAAGTAAACCAGGTCGGAAAACTAATTGGCACATACGAGACTGGAAATCGTATTACATGTTTAAAGGCATTTGTAATGTTACCGACTCCTGAAGGAGTAGAGGATGAAGAAATCGAGATAAACGAGGATGATGATGAGGAGAGAGCAGATAGTAGCAGTGATGATAGCGAATAAGATACCCTCCGATGAAGGATTTCCATCAATATTGAGCTTTGCTCCATTATCTTCATCTTATTTGCGATGTTCGCCACATGAGAAACCTCACGAGTGTTGAAATGGTGCCTTTATCACATTTAATTAATCCTTTGCGTGAATCATCATGAATCACCCTATTTCAAGTAGCACAAGCCGGTCCCAAATATGAGGCGTGTATTGGTAGGAGTGAAATGTTGTTATCTTCACCAATGATAGTCGCTCCCATATGTCCTGGGAAAATTGGTAAGAATGCTATATGGAAGGTCCTACGAATAGATTTCATTACAACATCAACACTGTATTATACATACTCTGGCCAGAAGCAATTGAAAGAGAAGGGAAGGGAAGAATACAGCTACTAGGGGGATGTAACCATACTCAATATTATTTCGAGCATTCGAATCCAGTAGGTATGCACAGTTCAATTTTCTTCCACCCGCTAAGTTACTCTATGCCATCCATCTATCCAAATTACTATATCGTTTAACATTACTTCGTATGTCGAATATTCATTGAGCGAGACAACTTGCATGCAAACGTATTGCTAGCCCAGCTCATTTTCGCTGTAAGCCAATCGATCTGCATTCATGGTTATGAACTCAGAGATATATATACTAGGTACATCAGCCTGGTCTCCTATCGTCATGATATGCGAGAGTACTTTTGCATCGCTCATTAGATTTATGATTTATCTCAACTAATATTGTAGACTTTCTATATTGAAAAGAAAGGAAGTTACTGGTTTCGCTGTTGTGATTGTTTATGATATGTTCTTACCAGTAACACGTTCTTCTGAAGTACTTGTAGCTATTTACAGACAGGTTGTGGAGTACATTAGCCCTTCTGTTGGTATAAACGACTTTGTCATTGTGAGAGTTATTATACTGGTATAAAGGCCCATTATACAGAGCCAACTTGATTATTATTCGATTTTAAGATTGAATTTGTCCTCCAGACTCGCAGATAACATATAACACCAGGTTACAGCACAGTCCCGGATCGGCAGATGTTAATCGGTATCTTGACCGAAAATCCGAAAGGTGGTGAGCTATCTTCAATTAATTATGTAGATTGCGTGCCGGAGGGGTTTCCAGACAGGGTATTCCGATCCAAATTCATAATGTGGATTATTGGTCAAGCAGCATGGTTTGCAAATTTATGGCAGGAGGATGGGCCGAGAGAGAAGAAAAGAGCGAGTGAGAGGGCGAAGCTTCTTGATATTTAGTTCTTCATTATCTCCCAACACATACTTAGCTCTAGATAACTCGTACCACGGCACATTTAAAAAAAAGAAGAGTTGAGGTAAGAAATAGGAGGTTGATTATGGCAAATGAAAATGTATTCTCTTGTATCATGTGGTTCCTGCCATTTAACAAACATGTTCAATCAAAGGTGACACCTGAAACTAATCTATGCGAAGAGCAACTTCCTGTACTTCAAATTAGAAACTAGAAATGAACTAGTATATGTAATCAGAGAATTACCCACCAGCATATGCCTCATCGAATGAGTAAAGATCTCCCGCATCAAATAACCTGCGAAACCCTTGATGTAGCCTCAGTTCATAGTAGACTGGACTCACAAGTGTTGCTCCTAAATGCCTAAGATGTCTCCTCCATTTAATTACCACCACAAATAACGCTTTCGACAAACTACTCCTTTCCAAAACATTCTATCTAATGGAATGAATGAATGAATTGGTTGAGTTGAGGGCTATTTTTCCTTATTGTCCCCTATTCACTATTAGATATGTAGAAACATCGGTAGAAGAGAATAAAAAAGCCCGTGGACTCCGTAGTCTGAGCCAAAATGATCCGTGCACATTGTTGAGCTCCAATCAATCGTCAATACTACGGTATATGGAGTACGGAATACCACTAGGTAAGGTTATTGGCCCCTCCATTAGCGTCTCTCAAACTTAACACGCTTTAGGTTATCGGCAAACGTACCTGCTCTAGCTAGGTAGATTGTTGTCACCTTCGTACCTGGTGAAACTCCATTGCAAAAAAACATTTCTTTTTCTCTTTTCTTTTACACCTTCAAAGGAAAGTCGAAAAGGAAAGATGACCTCCAATCCTCAGAGTGTCAATGGCTCTGAGAGCGAATTCGAGTTTATCGAGACCCCAAAAGCCCCTACACCAACCTTTGAGAAGTTCGAGCCATGTGGTGTAAGAACAACAGCTGTAAGTAAATAAAAATTCCCAGAATTTTCCCATTCCCCATATCTGTCAACTTCAATTTTGTCTGAGCACAAATGTCAATTGAATCTAATATATCGGATCAATTAGTACCCTGCTATCAAGAACGCCCCTCTGCCTGCAGATGCTTCTGGCAATGATAGTTTTTCGAACACCCTTCTCTTCTCCCTCATCGGTGGTGTCCCTCTATACTTTTCCTGGAAGGTTGGCGGTGGATTCAAGACCACCATCTTCTTCGGTCTCATCACCACCATCCCAATTCTCCTCGCATTCTGGACAGTTTTCTCCAGCTTCTCCCCACGCAAGAATGAAAAGGCAAAATACCCAGGGCGCCCGGTCGAGCATTATCTTACCTTCAAAAATGAAGCCGATAAGCTAAAATACAGTGGAAAAAGCAAGATTCCCATGGAAACTTTCCACAACATGTACTTTGATGGAGAGGTTGACTTCAATGGCGATGCTCTTGAGGTTCTCGAATACCGACATGACTGGGCAAGCTTCAAATTCACAATTAGTCTTTTCAAATATGTCTTCTTCAACTTTGCACCAGAGGTTATCATGCACACCCGTTCTCAGGGTAAGTACTAATTTCGGCTTCAATGAAAAGCTACTAACGATATCGCAGATGAAGAACAAGTCCGTGATCACTACGATCGAGGTGATGACTTTTATGGCTGGTTCCTTGGTCCACGAATGATTTATACCTCCGGTGTTATCTCTGACATTAATCGCGAAGAGACATTGGAGGAATTACAAGACAACAAACTCGCTATCGTTTGTGAAAAGATTGGTCTCAAGCCCGGTGAAAAGATGTTGGATATCGGTTGCGGATGGGGAACTTTGGCCAAATTCGCCAGTGTTAACTTCGGTGCAAAGGCTACTGGTATCACTCTTGGTCGCAACCAGACTGCTTGGGGTAACAATGGACTTCGCAAAGCTGGTATTCCTGAAGAACAAAGCAAGATTTTGTGCATGGATTACCGTGACATTCCTGTCCCTGAAGGAGGTTATGACAAGATTACATGTCTCGAAATGGCTGAACACGTTGGTATCCGACACTTGACAAGCTTCCTGAAGCAATGTCACGACATGCTCGAGGATGATGGAGTCATGTTCCTTCAAGTAGCTGGTTTGAGAAAGACTTGGCAATACGAAGATCTCATCTGGGGTCTTTTCATGAACAAATACATCTTCCCTGGTGCTGACGCTTCTACTCCTCTCAATAACTACATCAACTCCCTTGAGAGCGCTGGATTCGAGGTTAAGGGTGTTGATACTATTGGTGTCCACTACTCAGCAACATTGTGGAGATGGTACAGAAACTGGATGGCCAACAAGGAAAAGGTTGTCGCCAAGTATGGCAACAGATGGTTCAGAGTAAGTCTTCTTCATAATCGCACAATTATACGCACATACTGACAAACTCAGATTTGGGAATACTTCCTTGCTTCCTCCACTATCATCTCCCGCCAAGGATCTGCCACCTGTTACCAAATTACCTTGGTCAAGAATCTCAACTCCGTCCACCGCATTGAGGGAATTCCCACACAATTTGGATTGTCTGGTGCACTAGCTGCCGCCAAAGCTGATGTTCAGGCATATCGATCCAAGAAATCAGCAGGTGATGTCAAGGAAGACGTCGCTAGCGCATAAATGAATGAACGAATGAATGACTATCTTAGAAGCCGTAAAGCGGCTGGGAGAGCCTGAATATGATACCCAAGTATCCATATATTTATCGATGGGAACACATGGAGCCAGATGTGTGACTATATTCGTGGCTTATGTCAGAATGAGATGAAGAGCCATAATTGATGTAGAGAAAGCTTTAAAGCTTGTGGTACCAACTTAGATAATGCAGGTGCTTGTGTATCTGACTGCATGTAGCTTCAATAAATGACTTTTCTCGCACCAAAATGCTTAATAGTGATTCAAAACGTACGAAACATTTACAATGATTTCTAATTGGTGTTGAAATAACAATGTTGAATTAATGATACCGTACACTTTACCTCAGCCCCTTTTCCTATCCAGATGATTATCTTATCATTTTGTCGCAACGGTGAAACTTGCGCTGGAGGTATTAAATAGTCGCTAAGCCCAGCCTCTAACAGATTACCTGAGCTTCGTCATTCCCGCCCCCAGGCCCGTGGCATCTTTTACCTACCTCTAACTCATTCCTTCAAACAATTGTCACAAATCTACCTTCCTTGATACCTATTTTCTTTTTGTCCATACTCATAATGTTTTCGGGTTCGAACTCGTATCTAGGTGGTAATAGTGGCCGGCAACCGCCACAACAACAACCACAGCAACAGCAACAGTATGGCGGTTTTCAGCCAAATCAAGGTTTCCAACCACAACAGACTGGCTTCCAGCCACAACAGACTGGTTTCCAACCTCAACCCACTGGGTACGGAAACGTCGCTCCTTTGCAACCCAATTTCACAGGTTATCCTCTTCAAGCACAACCTACAGGATATTCTCAGCCGCCTCAATCAGGGTTTCCCGGAGGCCAGCAGCAGTTCAACAATGCTCCTCAACAGCAGAGCTTCCAGACGGGAGCTCCGCCAATGCCGCAGATTCCACAACAATTCCAGCAGCAGCCTCAACAAATACAGCAAGCCCAGCCATCTCCAGCAGCTCCCGTGCAGCAACCGCAAGCCACGGGATTTGCAGCGATGGCAGATTCATTCAAATCTGCTTCAGAACCATCGAAGCCAAGAGGACGCAGAGCCTCTAAGGGTGGAGCAAAGATACCCAGTATAAGACTTTCGTTCATTACAGCCCAAGATCAAGCGAAGTTTGAAACCCTTTTCAAGTCCGCAGTCGGAGACGGCCAAACATTGTCTGGCGAGAAATCGAGGGATCTCTTACTGCGCTCAAAGTTAGATGGGAACTCATTGTCGCAAATATGGTAAGCATAGAATTATCCGATATATACCTATATTACTATGCTAATAATTATTATAGGACGCTCGCAGACACTACAAGATCTGGACAATTACATTTCCCCGAGTTCGCATTGGCAATGTACCTTTGCAATCTTAAGCTCGTCGGCAAGTCACTACCCTCGGTACTTCCCGATCAGATCAAGAATGAAGTTTCTAGCATGGTAGATATCATAAATTTTGCTATAGAAGATGATGGGCCAGCAGGAACGAATGCGCCGAGTTTTGATAGTCGACAGAGTACTGCAACGCCTCCGACTATCCAGCAGCCACAGCCAATGCCGTCAAATTCTGCTTTACTCACTGCGCAAATGACTGGTTTCCCTGGACAGCAAAATAACTTCTCCGGTGGGTTTCAATCGCAACCGACAGGTTTCCAGAGCTCAATGCAAACTGGCTTTCCTGGGCAGCAAGGAGGATTGCAGCCTCAGCCAACTGGATTCAGTCAGAATATGTCAAACCCTCAAGCAACGGGATATACTGGACCGCGCCCTCCAATGCCCCCTATGCCATCAAACTTCAGTTCCAATCTGTCTCCTGCTCAGACGGGTATGCAAGGCGGCATGATTGCTCCGCTGAATAGCCAACCTACAGGAGTCCCAGGTCAATGGGGATTGGTCAATGCGCCTGCAACTGGTTTGCCTAACATCGATCTACTACAATCTCGGATGATGCCGCAGCAAGGCCGAGAACAAGGCAATTTTACTACAGCTGGCATAACAGGCAATGCCGTCATTCCATGGGCAGTTACAAAGGAAGAGAAGACTAGGTACGATTCCGTCTTCAAAGCTTGGGATGGATTTGGAAAAGGATTCATTGGTGGTGATGTCGCTATCGAGGTCTTCGGGCAGAGTGGCCTTGAAAAGCCCGACTTGGAACGCATCTGGACCTTATCGGATCACGGCAACAAGGGAAAGCTTAACATGGATGAATTTGCGGTTGCCATGCATTTGATCTATCGAAAGCTTAATGGATATCCTCTACCAGCTCAATTACCTCCCGAGCTTGTACCCCCCTCCACTCGTAACTTCAATGATTCAATTGGAGCCGTCAAATCGTTGCTTCATCAAGAATCAGATTTCCGAAAGAATTCTGGCGCGACACTTTTGCCCCAAAAGACTGGAGTAAGCTATCTCAAGAGCCATTCTTTCCGTGGGGATTCTGGACCGGGTCGTACAGGTCGTAAAGATGGTACTGTATTTAAGAATAACGATGATGATGTTGGCTATAAATCTAGTGCTCGTCGCAGACTCGGAGCTTCTTCCCCACGACCTTCATCCCCAGGATCAACAACTTCTAATGATGATCTTTCACTCGATCAGCTGAAGAAGAAAGTCAGAGAGAAGCAAGTGTTATTGGACGCGATTGATTTCAAGGACGAAAATGCTGCGGATGAAGACGATGCCCTTGATCGTAAGGATCGTCGTGAAGCAGAAGATTTGTATCGTCGCATTCGTCGTATCCAAGAGGACATTGATGCGCACCCAGACGCTTCATTGCGTAACGTTGACTCCGGCGCCGAGCGTCGTGCCATGAAGAGACAGTTGCAGACATTGACAGATAAACTTCCGGATATTGCGTCGCGTGTTCGACGAACAGAAAGAAGCATTGCCGATGCAAAGCTTGAACTCTTTCGTCTAAAGGATGCAAAAGCTCACCCTGGAAGTGCTTCCAGCATTGTTGGAACTGGTCCAGGTGGCGCGGTTACCGAATCAGATAGACTCAAAGCAAGAGCTAAGGCCATGATGCAACAACGCTCTGCTGCTCTCACTGGCAAGAAGATTGAGATAAGTAATGATGATTTGGATGCACCAAAACGCCTCGAGGAAGAAAACCTTAAGATCAGAACCGAGAAGGAAAATAATGAGCGAATGGTTCAAGATGTCGAAGAAAGTGTCCGCGATTTTTCACGGGGTCTGGAGGATAGTCTCAAAGATGGTGGCGAGAGTTCATCTAGCGAGCATGAAAAAAGACGCTGGGAGGATGGGCTCGGTGTTGAAGATGAAGTCAAGGACTTCATCTTTGATTTGCAAAGGAGCAGTAGAAGTGCAAAAGTTAGGACTGACGATCGCAGTAGGGAGGCTCCCACTGAGACGTCTCGTGTTAGCTCCGCTCCAGCAGCTCGTAGTGAAACTCCATCGTCGCAGCCTTCATCTACACCAACCCCTTCTGCAGGTACATATTCACAATATAAGACAGCAGAAGATAGAGCAGCGTACATCAAGCAACAGGCAGAGCAGCGCATGGCTGAGCGTCTAGCTGCTCTTGGCATTAGGGCACCTTCTAAACCTGGAGAGACAACACAACAGAGATTGGAGCGTGAGAAGAATGAGCGTGCTGCTAAACTCAAGCAAGCGGAAGAGGAAGATGCTAGACGTGAGGCCGAAAGGCAAGCTAGAATTGCTGAAGAGCAGGGAGTGGCCCCACATACACCGGATCAACCAAAAGAAATTACGAAAAAGCCACCTCCGCCGCCTTCGAGGAAGGCTGCAAGAAGCGACGCTAGTGAACGTAAATTCGAAGAGGATAGAATCCTCAAGGAGCAAAAGTCACAAATTATTGCCACAAATGAGCTAGAGTAGGCGATTCCTTCACCTGATTAACTTTCACACTGCTAACATCCATAGGGACGATGCTCAACGACAAGAAAATGAGCTTGCAAAAGAGCGCGAGGCAGCTCAAGCTCGTGTGAAGGCATTGGAAGAGCAAATGAAGGCTGGGAAATTGAAGAAAGAAGAGGAAAAGAAGAAGAGAAAGGCTCTACAAGCCGAGACGAAGCAACAAGAAGCTCGTCTTGCAGCTCAACGTGCGGAGATCGAAGCCGCCCAAGCACGTGAGCGGGAATTGCAACGTCAACTGGAAGCTATTGATGATTCAGACTCATCAGATGATGATGAAGGTCCAGAGCAAGTTACTCCTCAAGCGTCAACACCAACTCAGGGGAGCCAAGAATTTGAGCGCAAAGAAGCCTCTCCACCCCCTCCTCCTCCCTCAGTCCCAGTCATTGTATCACCCGTCCCTGCGGCAGCAACAACAACCAGCCTTCCCCCACCAACCCCACAAGTTACTAGCCCTGTTGTCAGCCCTCCAGCTGAAACAGAAACCCGCAATCCTTTCCTGAAGAAAATGGCTCAATCTGGTGATGCTTCTGCCGCATCTACTGCATCTAACAACCCATTCCATCGTCTTCCTTCTCAAGAACTTCCCGCTCCTGCGCCAATTCAGGTTCAGCCAACAGGTAACAGACCATCTCGTGTCCGTCCAGAAGAGGATGATTGGGACGTTGTTGGATCTGACAAGGAGGATGATTCCTCTGATGATGAAGGACCTGGTGCAGGCGGCGCGCGTCACTTGGCATCGATTCTTTTTGGAACCATGGGACCTCCTCGTCCTTTGTCGGCTATGGGCAACGAAGCTACATCCGCACCTCATTCGCCTGCTGCGGCATCTCCACCAGTGGCATCTCCACCACCTCCACCACCCATGCCATCAGCCGGTGCACCAGGCGGTCCACCTCCACCACCTCCTCCTCCGCCACCAGGAATGGGTGCTCCACCTCCACCACCAATGCCTCCCATGGGAGGGGCTCCTGCGGCCCCACCTGCGGGTGGACGACCAGCTGGATTCTTGGGTGAAATCCAGATGGGGAAAGCTTTGAAGAAGACACAAACTAAGGACAAGAGTGCAGCTGCTACGGCTGGGCGAGTTTTGGATTAATTATTTGATTAAGTGGGGTAAGACGGAATGAAATTGAGGTTGACGGTTAGTGGGAAGGACATAAAGGGATAAATTGTATTATACAATACTTTGGGTTCATAATATTGGGTTGACAAACATACGGGGTGATAGTTAGGAGAGATGAGCATAATTCTTAGATGAAGAAGTACCAATTTGATAATATCCGTTCGTTTTTATAACTATTGATGCTTCCTTGGCTCGTGTGAGTCATGTGACTTGTAATGAAAAACGTTTTAACCAAGCTTCTTGATCCTTTTCTTGACATTTTCAGTAACTCACGCCTGCCTCACTATCACAGCATCATGTATCCACATACTTCAACATCCTTTCCTTGATTTATTCATACATGGAATGTAATAATATGGTGTATAGATTGATACCTTGGTTGAAATTGTGAATATTGGTAGATGAGACTGATTATCTGATGTTAATGTTGGGAGATTATTATAGCTAGCTCGGGTGGCTATTTATTCAGGTTATTAGGTCGTGTTTTGCGGGAATTTGTGGGGAGCTGAGGGTTCTGCATTACTGTTGTTATGTGATTTACCCTCAATAGGTAGATAATATTTGCGTGAGCATTGTTTGCAGATAATCAGTTTTTAATATTTTAATTAGGAAGTGAAGCTTAAGTTATTGAGGTTCATAGATCTTGGAAATCTATCTTGAAATTCTCATGTCTAGTCTTTTGTTTTTGTTTTTCGATAGGTAGGTATTTGTTAGCTGATTGATTAGGAGAGGTCCTGTTGTTGGTTATCGAGAACTACTTTCTTATTCCCTTTTGTGAGAAAATGAATCTGATGATCCGGTCTTTGCCTTCGCTTTTGCTTGTATGAAGCTTTTGCCATGTTCAGGAAAATAAAGCATTCACAGTTATGAAGTAAGGGGCTCTATTCCAATAGTCGTTATTGCGATTTTTTTTCATGACCATTAGATTCATCATAGGGAAATCCACGGGTATTGTCCAAATAGGCGCGTGTTATGTACCTCGATCATGCTACAAGGCACTACGGGGGTTCCAAGCCAGAGTACCAACAAGGGATCTAGCCCTGATAAAACAGACAAGACTCAGAAGGAAACAAAGTGCCTTTGAGAGACTACTCCGAGATGAGGCACATCTACCAAGCCATTTCCTTTTCATGAAGAGGGGAAGAAAGTCTTTTGAAGTCATAAAGGATTATTAGCTAAACTGAAATACTTTCCAAGTCCTGAAATACTAGCCCTTGTTGTATGACATATCTACATCCATGTGAGAGTGCTCGTGGGCCACAATCTTGGGACTTAAGGTAATTATTCATCACTAGTCAGACTTAGCATGGCTTTATCCTAATTACCTGTTAACTTGATTTACGTCGAAGATTCAAGAGAAGCTACAATTAGATAACTTGGCAATATTGTCATCAACCATACAGATAAGAGGCAGAGTCTCTTCAGATTCGTCCGTTGGCCCCGCCTGAGACACCTGTGAAGGCTTTGTTCGCAATTTTGCTGCATCCATTAAAGAAGTTGGTGTCAGCGATAATTGAAAGCACAATTTTGGGAACCAAAACCTACTCTTCTCGGATGACTTTACATCCGCGCCCGTAGCATGAGCCTCTATAGCTTTGGACATTTTGCTGTGCAGCCATCCAAGAGCTAGAAAGCTTCCAATTGCCCCGTGAGACATCATGTTTGTGTCGATATCAGCTATCCCGCTGACGATTCCCCTTGGCCCTAAATCGAGCCAATTCTCAATTCACCCTCTCAGAAAGAAGCATCAGAGTAGCTTTAGATGCACTGTAAATACCTGGCATCAGGAAGCAGTTTTAGAACAACCCACAAGAAACCGCAAGATGTAGGTGTTGCATCCGTCAAACTTATTCATCCAGAGAGCATTTATATAACCCGAAATGGAGCAAATTTTCACGATTATACGTTTCGCGGCTATAACAAATGGCACAAACGCTTGCATAATGGCAATGGCACTTCAAAAATCAACATCGAAGATCTTCGCCGATGTCCATATCCAACACATGCATGACCGTTGATTTACCCGCTGCTCACCAGATAGCCCAGTTTTCCGCTCATCTGAGCTTTGATAGCATCAAGGGCAGCAATAATGCTTTGTGAATTGATAACATCCAGCTCCAATAGCGTGATATTGGGAAGATCTTCGAGATGTGAAATTTCGGAGAACGTTCGAGGTGTAGCAAAAACATGCAAACCACGGTTTTGAAAGCCCACGGCAACCGATGGTCCACTGCCTTCATAACTACAGCCGGTATTAGCACAGTTTTTGCGGTTTCTATATTTTAGATGCTTACAAGAGGTGGTCTGAGAGGAGTATGAAGTGAGTTTGAGACGAAAAACAAATTGTGGCTTTGAGCAGTAGATAAATTTGATCTAAGCAGCACGTGTTATGTTATGAAGGGTGTAGCGCCCTATATAAACTGCGAGATTCGGCTACTAGGGCTTCTCGCGTAAGAATAATGTAAGCGGTCCTTCCATAATGACGATCGTCCAGGCGATAACGTTCCACTTGAAGCGAGCTGAGACACCTAGCTATAGGTCCCTAAGAGTATCGGCTAAACATCTTTATTACCCAATAATCCAAGTACTCGGGGGCATATCAGATCCGATAAGCTAATGATGGCGCTGAAAATTGTTGTTTCCATCGTTATATCTTCCTATTTGGGACCTGACCTCGGTTTTTTGACGGTCGCATTGTCGGATTACGCTCTTTAGAGAACCGAAAGTTTCGCGTTGCTTTAACCAAAGTCACGCTATGGAAGGGGAAACGGGCGATTCGTCCAAGGGAGGCGTCTTTCTTCTCGTGCCAAAGGTATAAAAGAACCGGTTAAGCTTAGGAGTATCGTGCTCACGTCTCATAAAGCACTGAAAGAGGGAGGTGGATGGTGCCATTTGGGTTGGGTGTCTTTTCATGTATGAAGATAACTGATTTGAAGTTGGCGGCCCCTGTGCAGGCAATTCCTACACCTAGTGTTCTTCTAATGATTGCATTCTCGTTCTCTGAAACGCATCATCAAATACTCCAAAATTATTACATCCTGAAATTATTAAAATCTGAACCAAATATCTTTCTGGACCTCAAAAACTCTTTTACAGAGCTCACAGCTGTTGGAAATCTCTTGACCATTTCTGATTAACCTTTCATTACTTAGAACTCCAGAACACTTACGTAGGTACTTAGGTACCTAGTATTGATAGGCAAGAATTCGAAGTGTAAGGAACCGTATTGGAAAGACGTGAGGCCATAACATAAAGCAATAGAAGATAAGAGGAGAAAGAACTCTTGGTTGTTTATCAATAGTTGTGACAATGCAGTGATTGATGAAAAATGATAGATCTCGAAAAGATCTTGTGTTTTAAGTTAGTTGTATCTTAATAACTTGAAGAAGCATGCAGGTAGGAGATGATCTCCATTCCTTTGACTTTTCCATCCACGGTTGTGAGTTGGTATTGCAGTGAAAATCTTGAAACTTATTGAAATTCGGCGACCCTTCAAAGCATCGAGAAGAGTGTCTGATTGTTTCCCTTGGAAAACATCGATCCTGATAATTCCATCCAATATTCCGGCACATCGTACGTAGTATTCGGCAAAGTACCTACGGCACCACATTCTAGCCTTTGTATATCACAGTACGTCAACTGATAGTCGTGACACAGCATCAATCTAGTAAGATTACTTCCTTGCATACGTTGAACATGAAACACTTTTACTGCACAAGCGCCCAAGTATCACGTACAGAGTAAGATTACATATATATGATGCGTTCTAGATCCATTGCAAGTTCGCTTATTTTATTGCGGAGGTAGTAGGTTGTGCTACGAGCTTGAGGATGGGTAAATTCGAAGCGCGGGATAGAGCTTGTTTGTAAGGCTACATAGTAGGAATATGTTTTCACGAAACAGCAATCAGATTCCAAGAATAGGAGCTTATACTCCGTGTGTGTAAGGAACGTGACCGCACACTAGGTGGATGGATGGGTCATGACAAATTCTCGAAATTCAACGTAAAATGGTCAATATTCGCGTAAATATTTCGATAGCGTTACGGGGCTTGTCAGCTGCTCATAGCGGGGCTATGGGACCAATTAGCAGAAAGCGATGAACTAGGATAATCTTATACTTACAATAAATGGCTGGAATCGAATGTTGGTTGTGTGGATATGGTTTGCTTTTTTCAGTTGTAGTTAGTAGGTTGTTAGACGGCAGATTATTTCGCACCTAACATTTAGACAAAGTGACTCTAGGATGGGAAAGTGGTCAAATAGAAGGATTGCGGGGAAGTTTGGGGCACCCTGTACAATTTGTACGGAGTAGATTAAAACTAAATCCAGGTGACTAGAGTCATATCTATCATATTATCTATGATACACATACGTTATGCATGGAGAAAGGGAGTCTTGCACGTAACCAAACTCCTGGGTTATTTGAGGACTTGTGATTGAAAAAAACATGAGAGGTTTACGGAGTATTTGTATGCTTGGATGATCGTGTGCTCGACTTCAGGATAACTGGTCAAGTAAGAAGAATACATGTTTTGAAGCTATCGACATAGTGCACTCAGCACTTAATAGACGAATCCGATCCAAAACTCGAGATGTTGATAGTACATCGTACTGAGTTCTAGGTAGGAAGAACAATAAGCAATAAGTGCAGTTTTATAATCTAAATTATCCATGTCAGCGTCAAAATGCACTGTAACCCCCAATCACCAGGATTAAAGATCAAAGCACCGAGAGATATTATGAAAATGATAGTACTCCAATCTCACAAATGACAAGCCTCGTTGATCTCCTGCATGAAAGAGGCATAGCAAATTAGCAAATGGGCTAGATTTCTATAGTCATTAACTGGATTCGTAACCGCGGTGACACAAAACTAGCATTTCGTGATATGATACAGGGAAAGATGTATATGACACATTTGCGGGGGTTGCAGCGAAGCAAATAAGCTAGGGTTGATAATAATAACAGTAGTAATAATAATAACAATAATCATATTCTCTCCAAACTAGTTTATTGTGTGAAACCTCTCCTCTCTCCAGATAAATCAGACCCCTTCTGGAGAATCTTTGCATTTAGCCATCTTTCCGAATAGCGGTGCAAAGTTCCCTCTCATAAATCTCTATATTCCTCACTTCGTCAGAGACCCTTTGCTCTATTTTGCCTCATTTGCCGTGTACTACATTCCTGTGCTGCAGAGCACAAATGTCGTTCCTCAAGCCTTATAAACAGGCAAAAGGAATCATCGTCTCACGATGCGACGTTTAGGGTTCTTTCCATCATTGCTCTTAGCTTCACAATATACGCTGACAATTGCGGATACTCTTTCCATCACCAACGTGCCTGCCTCACCAACAGGTAGCTCGGCGCCTACCAAACCATTCGGCTCGAACAACATTAACTCGGCCGTCGTCATACCGGTCATCGTCGTATCAGTGAGCGTATTCGTCGCTGTCCTCCTGATCCTCTGTCTAAAAGTTCCTGTTCCTAAACGATTTTTACATCCTGCGCGGGATGACGATTCAACTCTAAGGCCGGCGGAAATCTCGCACTTGCGATTTTCCTGGCTTCATCGAAGACGAAGGTCCAGACCGACGATATGGCCTCACTCGGTATATAATGGGCAAGACTTCGAGTCGGGAAAGTGCGGAGAGCTGGAAATGCGACGCTTGGAAGACATGACAGGCTTTCCAGGACCATTCAGAAATGTACCATTGTCACAAAGAGACGCGGAGAAAATGTCGCAAGCGAGGATGGAGGAGGAGGCAGAAGCTAAGATTAGGGAGATGCTGGAGAGAATGGGTCCGGCGGATAGAGCAAGGGCGAGTGAGCAGTTGATATATGGACAGACGGACGAATTGCGGGACAAAACTATTGGAGCTCCATTCTAAATTGTGGAAGATACGTGTTCGGCTCTGTATTGTCAT
The DNA here is from genome assembly GCF_000146945.2 of Sclerotinia sclerotiorum 1980 UF-70. NCBI lineage: Eukaryota > Fungi > Ascomycota > Leotiomycetes > Helotiales > Sclerotiniaceae > Sclerotinia > Sclerotinia sclerotiorum. Next base: position 1,052,671 of record NW_001820829.1, read on the forward strand.
AATGTCATAATAACATTCGATGGAATGGATGGGAAGGATGGTCGTGTGAGTAATGCACATGATATGAATGAGTAGTTAAATACACCACACTAGATAGTGTAACTTCTTTCCATTCATCCCAAGGGCAACATAGGAACAGCTTTCGGAAGAATGGTACGCAGTTAATAACCTCGTACTTTGGGAGAAGCTATATGATCGAGATATCTTGTCCTCAGATGTTGGGACCTGATCTGAACTTTCGAAGATAGTCCAAAAGATGCAAGATGAGAGCCTTAATAATGTTCAAATAGACTTAGCCATGCAGCAAAATATGAATCAACAATGGAATGCCAATGTACTGCATTGTTCTTGTATATTGAAAAATAACATCAAGAGCTATAGTAATTCAATTGGTATAACGCTAACCAAATCAATTTGTCCAACCAAGCACTGCCACAAGCCCAGCTGAAACTAATGATAGCCATAGCTTCTTTGAGTAACATTGGATATCTCAATGTTTTGAAAAAGGTCCTTTGAATAGCCAGTCTCCTACCTGCTCCAATATTTCATCCGTCCTGAGTTTCCGCATGGCCTCTGCATCCGGCCCTCTATTGTCCATCAAGTCATGGGTGAAGCCATGTCGAACATCTCTTACTAGTGTCCACTTATAACTATCCTTCTCGAAACCATACATCCCTTCTTTCCGGTCCTCTTCATCCAAATCGGCAAGGTCAAAAGCTGTATCCCTAGCTTCTTTAGCGAGCATGTCGTACTCTGCCCCGATTATATATATCCATTTGGGGAGATCGTCCTTGCGGACAAATCTAGTGCTCAATAGTGGATCGCGGAGATTCTGTCCAGGAGGAATATGGCCCCATTCGAGGACTGGTCCAAAATCTGGTAGGTCATCCAAGTCCTTTGCATTCCGATATGGTCGCGAGGCTTTCTTCTCGTCCGGTGTGAGCGTGAAGTCCATCACTGGATACCAAGCTATTACTCCATTCAATTTTTCCCGTAAATCAGGTATTTGAGCTGCAGATAAAGCCAAGTTTCCTCCTGCACTAAAACCTCCCAACACAACACGCGACTTGTCAATGTTCAGGTCGGGATTGTTGATTGTGGCTTGTGCGATAGCAACAACGTCATTTGTCAATACTGGGAATCTATTCGATGGTGTCAAACTATACTCGATGCTCACAACGATAACGTTCAAACGATTGGCAATCGTCGCACAGATCTCGTCGTCGAATTCTGCAAACATCAAAGCATGTCCTCCGCCGTGAAGATCCAAGTATAATGGAAGCGGTTCATTGCCAATTTGCTTCGACGTTGGAATAAAGATTCGCGTTGGCAGATTGGGTCGACATGGATATGCCAAGAGCTTCGTAGGTCGAGCTTCAGGAGGTACTGGTCGTAGAAAGCGCAGGATTCCGAAAGTTAGGACAATAGCTATCTTCAGCCCCCATAGCTGAATGAAGTACCATGCGCGCGTGAGGATTGGAAGCTGTGGTTGGAAGAGTTCTGTATGCTCGTCAATGTGTTCACGACCATATCTATTGGAAACCATCTTGTAGCCTGGAAATACTTGTGAGGTTGGAAGGGAAGTTGAAGACTGAAGGATGCGCTCAGCTCAAGATCCTATACCTGGCCGAGAAAGCTGATCCTATTGGAGAGACACAGCAAATACGAGGTAACATCCTAGGCAGTTTCGCATATGAGCGAAATTTTGATACAACTCAACTTACCGTACTGTTTATTTTCCATCAGTCTGTGTATTGGAGATACAGACGTTCAATGAGTTAGTTGATGTGAAAATACAGTATCAAGACCACGGTAAGCAAAATGAATCGCACGCAGATTGAGGATTCCTAGGTCTCATGGTCTCATTACACTCCTGATGTACCAATTCAAATTCCACAAACAGACGCTCTGTGGTTCAAATACGTACCAAAGTTTGGCAGGAGTTTGTTCGATGTGTGCTTTTTATTATTTCAGCTAACTGAGCAGAACGTGCCCCACCAAAAGTTGCCTGGAGCACGTGATATGTATGTTCACTGAAGGCTTGATGACCTTTTTTTGCAGCCAGAATTTTTTACCTGCATTGATTGAAGAGAGCTCAATTTAAAGATCAATATGACGGAGGATATCCAGCATCTAGTTCAATGGACTACACGTTCTGGAGCTTACCTTCATCCTGATGTTGAGATTTACAAAGATGCAGTCACAGGATTATCGTTCAAGGCGCAAAAAACGATACCTCCTCAAACAAGTATTGTACGATGCTCATACCAAATTTCTCTATCATATCTGAATGCAGTTGGCAATTATTCCCAATTTCCATCTACGGAACCATTTCCTATTGAGTTCCTAGAGACTCTAAAGCAAGATGATCCTAATATCATCGGTCACTTTTTCCTCATGCAGCAATATCTGAAGTGTGAGAAATCTCCATGGTGGCAGTATATCAGATTACTTCCCCAACCAGGTGATCCCAAAAGCCTTGGGATTCCTATCTGGTGGCCAGAGGAAGACCAGAAATTCCTCGCTGGGACAAACGCAGGACCTCCGCTTCAGAAGCGAGAACAGATGTGGAGAGATCAGTGGAAGAAGGGAGTTGTGCTTCTGAGAGAATTGCCAAATCATAAAGAATACAGTTATATCTTGTATCAATGGGCTGCTACTATATTTGATAGTCGAAGTTTTCGGCCGTCCTTGACAATTTGTCCCGAAGCACTGAGCGAGAGCTCTAAAGAGATGGATCTTAATCTAGACCATGTTCGCAATGATAGATTTTCGATCCTTTATCCTCTAGTTGATATAGGCAATCATAATGGCATTAATCAGGTAGAGTGGAAGAAAGATCTTAGCTCCAACTCCTTCGATCTAGTTCATTCTGCCGGCGTCTCGGAAGGAGATCAAATTTACAATTATTATGGAAACAAATCAAATAGCGAATTGCTACTTGGCTACGGTTTTATTCTTCCAAACGATATTGTGAATCGGAATGTTGTCAATCTCAAACTGACCCCAGGCCCTGATGCTATCCAATTGCGCAGAAGTCAAAATTGTCACGTCCCTCCGAATCCAAAGCAGCCCGAGGAGGAATTTATGTTTGCTGTACAACCTCCATCTACAAACAAACTATCAGATTCTCGAGTTGTAGAATTTCACGGTTTCGAAGAAGGTCTTGTAGATTTAGTTTGCTGCATGGTAGTAAACGAACGAGAGCGTTCATACATGTTGAAGCACCCAGAAATATGTCCGGAAAAAATTGCACAGCCGTTCAAAAGTCCTTTGTATCGAGCGCTACTCCATGCAATTTTCATTATTCAGTCCAAGCTCTCATACGAAATTGAGAGGATTGAGCAAACCGGTGCGACTCTAGGGTAAATCCATATCCTCATCTCTATATTGTACCAAACTAACAAATATCTCAGCGTCCCTCAGAATCCCAATCAATCCCTCGCTACGATATATCGTGCCTCGCAACTTACTACCCTACAATCCGCCCTTCAACCTCTAAATAATTTAACCACGCAAATACTCAGCCCATCCCCTCGAGCCTCATCACCCTCCTCAACTGGAAAAGCCAAGATCATTTCGATCGAACAAGCCTACTTACTGCTTACCCAACACTATCCCTCTCTATCCACTACCATACACGACCTGATAGCCGAAGATCAAGAAGAAGAA
>NW_001820829.1:1057330-1058735 GCF_000146945.2 Sclerotinia sclerotiorum 1980 UF-70
ATTCTTCAAGCCTGTTCAGCTACAGATAAGAGGAGTACATTCTCTTAAAAGCAATTTATCCCATCTACTCCACCACATATTTCCCCACAATTCCTTTTTTTATTTTTCGCCTTCGCGTATATCTTTGCCATGGAAATTAAAATTTAGGGACGCGGGTACTGAGGTCCCTGGAACTTTTATATTTGTGCCCAATTCCACATCTATCCAAGTTATGTTTTGCTTTTTTGCATCCATCAGGGCATTTTCTATCCCAATATCGGTCATCTCTCCTTCTTTATGCACATCTCCATCTCCACACAGCTCAAGCGGTCCTTCAATGACCTTCAACTCTGCGGGTAATATCCCAGAGTTTTCGATTTGACCCTGGATTAACCCCCTCATTCTCACAATCCCCTTTTCCTGCTTGTCCCCATACCGAACAAACTTCAAATCATCACTTGATTTCTGCATTGTTTGGAAAACCCCAGATGCATAATCGAGCCCAATACCAAATTCATAGTTTTCGCTTGGACCTTCTGGTTTAAACATTATATTATTCGCTGCAGGAGCATCAACACCAACACCGTATCCAAATTTAGCCTCGAGCCAGATGCGAAATTTTGAAGATGATGCTTTCCTGCTCTGACTTCGATTCCATTCCTGTTCTCCAAAGATTTGCGCAAAGACTTTTTGAACCGATGTGTCCTCTTTACTCTTGTATTGTAGCCGGGTCAATTCCTCGGCTTTCTTCCAAACTCTCCGTACATCTTCCGCCTTCCCTACCGCTAACGCTCCCTCTATAAATCTCGGGCGACAGTATATGCCCCCTTCGTACCTATCTGTTTTGCTTTCATAATTGTTTTTCGGTAACGTTGATTGCGGTATATTATTTGCGTAGCAAGCTAGTTCGGCTGGACCGTCTCTAATGCTGCATTCCTTTTGAGCTGCGAAGAGGACTTTTTGTGTGTATTTTTGAGGACGGGGCTGTTTTGAGCTAGCTCTATCGACCATGCTATTATTTATATCAACTCGTCCATACTTTTTGAGAAGTGAGGCGTTAGAATCCCGTGTATTGCGTAGGAATCTGCTGATGATTATCTCGACTGGGAGTTGGAGCCAGGTATCCTCATCTAATATCAATACTATATCATCATCATGCACTTCCTTTCCATTAAGAAAATTCAAGGTGTCTTGTACGTGTTGTGAAGATGAATTGTCATTTCCCTCCTTTTCCTCCAGTTCAAATCCAATTAACGTTGGAGGCGGATAATTGAGGATTGCAGCTGATATCAGAGTTTTGCAGAGGTTGACTGATCTTTTCCTTGCCATTATTATCAGATAGAACTTTGGCCTGACAACGATTGTGCTGGTATCGTTGTCTGGTACAGTGTTATCCAATCCACCACCCTCGATGACATTGTATGGC